>NC_090734.1:148602762-148612762 GCF_036898095.1 Palaemon carinicauda
GGGAAGAAAGAAACTTGCAAAAGAGTAAATAAACTGTTGGATAACTGAAGGAAAAGATAAAGTTGTCTTTAAAAACAAAAGATGAAGAAGAGTTGTGTGACTTGTTAAAGCAAATGATGAAATTAAGGATAAAATAATTAATTAAGAGGGACAAAGGACTAAATTATGGAAGGAAGAGAGAGAGAGAGAGAGAGAGAGAGAGAGAGAGAGAGAGAGAAATTTTTTCTTATGTGGTCGCGACAGGTTTTGTGACGTTCTTAACAAGTGACTCACGCTCACCCACTCTCTCTCTCTCTCTCTCTCTCTCTCTCTCATAGTCCACTTTATGAGCTAAATCCTCAAATCACAAAGATACCCAGGCACTATCCAGGGGCCTACGTCAACAAGTCTTCATTATATCTTTTAATATAATTTCAATACTGACATTCTCTCTCTCTCTCTCTCTCTCTCTCTCTCTCTCTCTCTCTCTCTCTCATTTCAGTTAATAACTGAATGACAAGGACGAGGAAGTAACGAAATTGGAACTCTTCCTAAAAATTAATTTGACCTCTGTTAATCTTAGCTATTAGTGATTATAACTATGGAATTATATATACTGTATTATACAGAGAAATTCATCCATTAGGCAATGGTCATAATAATAATAGTTTTAAAGTCTGATAATACCGAATATTGAAACGCCAGCTGCTTTTCTCGCCGATTATTATTAATTTACACGATTGAGATGAGATAAGCATCTCCAAATTCCAATGCGTAATATATTATTATTATTATTATAAATTGCTAAGCTACAACCCTGGTTGGAAAAGCACAATGCTATAACCCCAGGGGCTCCAACAGGGAAAATAGCCCCAGTGAGGAAAGGAAACAAGGAAAAATAAAATAGTCTAAGAACAGTAACATTAAAATAAATAAGAGTTCTATTGAGACAAACAAAAAGAGTAGACGCAGATGATGAGAATATTTTCCAGGATTTCCAGGAGTCATTCGAGCGCGAACCAGAAATCAAACCGTGAACATCGAAATGAGATATGTTTATGAAAGGCGAGACGATGAATCATCTGGGTTAAGAATTCCTGAGGTGAGATGGTTTGTTTACCTTCAGGAAGACAAACAAAAGAAGGTGTCATTTGCGTCGTACGAGTATTCAGAATTTATCGGGGAGGTCTTTGAAGCTATCGGGATGCTTTTCAAGTCTTTAACTGCTGGTTCCGGTGTCCTTCAGGCTGAATATTCAGCGATTCAGTCTTTTCATTCTTAGTAAATGAAATTTACACATCGTCTTTTCAACCACAATTGTCTAAAATTTTACATGGAGAAATGCAAGTCCTTCAAATATCTAATGACTGTCTGGCATCAAAGAATCAAGTATCTATTAACCTCAAATGACAGTACTGCAGATAAAAATAACTGTGCACGTAGATATTACGCTCAAGTGAATGTACAAATAGGCAATGAAGTAAAATGAAAATGAAACTTTAATGTAGCCAAACGTCAGTTATCTAAGCAACTATGCATAGATGAGCTTTTAGATACCCGGTGATATTTCGCCACTCTCAGATATACCTAATGGACAGGGGTATGTATGGTAAGCAGCTCTTCTAGGAGAAGGACACTCCAAAAGCAAACCAATGTTCTCTAGTCTTGGGTAGTGCTATAGCCTATGTACCATGGTATTACATTGTCTTGGGTTAGAGTTCTCTTGCTTGAGGGTAAACTAGGGCATGCTATTCTATCTTATTTCTCTTCCACTTGTTTGGTAAAGTTTTTATAGTTTATATTTGAGATACTTATGTTAATGTTGTTACTCTTCTTAAAATATTTTATTTTACTTTTTTTCCTTTCCTCACTGGGCTATTTTCCCTTTTGGAGCCCCTGGGCTTATAGCATCCTGCTTTCCCAACTAGCGCTGTAGCTTAGCATGTAATAATAATAATAATAATAATAATAATAATATGTTTTGTTTTTATTTGTTTCCTTTGAGAGAAACATAATCTGATAACTATAACGATGCACTGCCCCATCACATGATGGTTTGGATTACCTCATAGATAATTACTCCTTTCAATTATATCTCGTAATAACTGTGGTGAGCTGCTGGAAAAATCCATGCTTGGCATTCTGCCGAACTGGGATTCGGGTCCCGTTGAAGCTTGACACTTTCTTGTAGTTTTTGCTACCTTACCGTCATTGTGAGCTCAGGATGGGGGCTTTGGGGGAGCGTATAGGTCTAACTGCTGAGCCATCAGCAGCCATTACCTAGCCCGTCCTGGTCCTAATTTTGAATGGAGAGGGGTCTTGGGAGTTGATCATATTTATGTATATATATATATATATATATATATATATATATATATATATATATATATATATACATATACATATATATATAAATACATACACACACGCATATATATATATATATATATATATATATATATATACATAAATACATAGACACGCATACCATATATATATATATATATATATATATATATATATATATATATATATATATATAGTCAGTCTCTAGAACATTGTACCGCTAGCTAGGACAATGTCACTGTCCCTCGCCTCTGCCATTCATGAGCGGCCTTCAAACCTTTAAACATGTTCCTTTCCCTTTCTATCTCCGCAACAAGCTGTGACCGACGGCAACCGACTGATAATCATGGAAATTTCAAGGCGCGAATCATCAAAAAAACCTCTGCCTTTTTTCTAAGAATCGAATCTAAATCACTTTCTCTCCTCTCCGTCAGATTGTTTTAATTATAGATTGATTTAATTCTCAAAGAATTGTGCGTGAAATTTCAAGAAACCTGGGAAAAAGGATTAAAGGAAAGTCTATAGAGAGGAGGTGGGTAGAATAGAATAATGAAAAAAAATCATGTTTATGACAAATTTTATTAATTTGATTAATGGTATTTGGACGATAGATAAAAGGTAGATATGAAATGAATATCTTCAACTCTTCCATTATATATTAATCTTTAATTCTATCGGGGGAAGGGGGGGAGGGGGAATGTAATATAACGTAAGGTACATTCTTAGGGATATTAGAATTATTAAAAGGTGCTACGAGTTTCTGATACAGTGAGAGTCAGTGTCTTGCTCCCAGTAACTTAAATCTAAACCAAACTATTACTTTTTGGTGGTATCTTTTTCTGTTACGTTTAAAGGTTTAAAGGCCGCTCATGAATGGCAGAGGCCAGGGACAGTGACATTGCCCTATCAAGCAGGACAATGCTCTAAAGACTGACCATATATAAATATGATCAGTGCCCAAGCCCCTCTCCACCTAAGCTAAGACCAAGGTGGGGCAGGCAATGGCTGCTGATGACTCAGCAGATAGACCTATAGGCTCCCCTGAACTCCTCATCCTTAGCTCAAAAGGATGGCTAGGTTGCAGAGAGCAAAGAAACTAACGAAATTGAGCGGGACTCGAACCCCAGTCTGGCGTTCACCAGTCAGGGACGTTACTGCATCGGCCACTACTGTTAGTATCTTTTTCTCTTACTTTATGTAGTATTTTTCTTATGCTACTTTTTAGTGGTATCTTTCTGTTACATTTTGGTGGATTATTTTTTTTTTTTCTTAAGGAAATGTATTATGATTCACGGTGCATTGAAATGGTTCTAAATAGTTATTCATCGCTGCCTATTGCATACAGTATATGAAATATTCTTGCTAACTAAATCTCCCTCCACCAAACTAATCCAATGCGAAATGTATTTTCCTCATTACAATATATTTCAGATTAACAATTAATCTCTCATCCTTTTAGGGAGATAATGTAGGGGTAAAGATAATAACATAATGACACGTCCGTTAAAAATAATAATTTAGGCTACAATAAAGTCCTAGGAGACATTAATAGACCTATGTCTCACATACCTCGGACACCACCCGTGCTCTGAACAGTAATTAGTGTTTATGGAGATAATTACCATTCACTATCATGATTAACACGCAATTACCCTATTGCTTTTACTCGCTCATTGAAAAACGTACCCTGAGAAGATAATCATCTGACACAAAGTCAGTTCACTAAGGTAATTTGGAATCAATTTTTATTCGTTTTCATCATCAACAACAACAATAATAATAATAATAATAATAATAATAAGCTCATCATATGGTACTTCTATGATTATGATTATTTCTTCGACTGATTGAATACCTTTCTCTTGTCTTTACTTTCCCCACCCCAGGGGCAATGGAGTGTGTGAAGCGATCTCATAGAATACAGATATATATTTTATCTATTACTTCCTTTTCTCTCCGTTCTTATGTAGAAACACAGTCTTTTAAATTTTCTATTCCTTCCGCTCTGCATTGAATTCTAAGGATAGCTGACTTTTTAAATTTTGACAGTTTTAGTGGCTAAGTAGGTAGCGTTGTGTACTTCAGTACAGGAGGAGGCCATTTCCAGTCAATGCAAGGATTTGGAAGTTTACTGCACCCACAGATGTTGGTCCCGTGGCGTGCATTTAAGTCAGGATAAAATGGGAGGGTTTACATAAAGTTAATGAATCTTCCTTATGAACAATAAAGCAATAATAACCACTATACTCAATATTTCTAATGAGGCGCATTTGCACCGACTTGCAGGGGTGTCCTTTTACCTCGGAAACACTTCCTGCTAGCTGATTGGTTGGACAAGATTATTATAACCAATCAGCTATTAGGAAACTTTTCCGAGCCAAAAAGGCCACACCTGCGAGTCGGTTCAAATGCACATTATTAATAGAAATTGAATATAGAACTTGTAAAAGGCCTCAAGGTCTGGACGGACCACAAAATGAGTGACAATAAGACCCGAGAGACGTCCAAGTTGACTAATAGTGAGGACATCATAATGATGTTTGAGAAAACAATGATTTGATGATTGATTGATTAGATTGATGGATAAGCCATATGAATAATTCTATGAAGAAGGAAGGGGAACATTTCGTCAGACAGACAGACAGACAGACAAAAAGGTAAATGGAGAGACACATTTAATAGATAAGCCATACTAATAATTCTATGAAGAAGGAAAGAGGAGCATTTCGTTGGACACATAGATAGACAGACAGACAGAGAAAAGGGTATATGGATTGAAGCATATATAGATTAGTATATGTACGGAGATAAAAACGTTCAGGCATTGAGAGTCATAACAACCTATGTTGATGATAATATCTTTTGAATTATTTCAACCTCATGGGATGAGGATTACCTAGTTGAGATCCTCTTAATTTTGATGGAGCCATGAACTCATTTTTTCTGCTCTTGTCATTTTCTTTCTCTCTCCAACTCTGCTGCGACCCGCAACTGTCGACTGACAACAAGGTACAGTTGGACTCAGGAATTCCTGGTGCACCTCCCTCTGGGGAAATGCACTCAGTCATTACTGGCCGGCGAGTAACCAAATAGTTAAGGGATGATTGCAGTAGTGTGCTGGGCTACACACAGGGACTATCCGCTATTGGGTGAACTGTTCAGTGTATATATATTATGTATAATTAAGTTGTTATAATCATTTACTGTTGAGATTAACAGAGGTCAAAATCATTTTCAGGAAGAGGTCCAATATCGTTACTTCCTCGTTCGGATGGGAGATAGGAAGCTAGTCATTCAATTATTAGATGAGAGAGAGAGAGAGAGAGAGAGAGAGAGAGAGAGAGAGAGAGAGAGAGAGAGAGAGAGAGAGAGAGAGAGGTTAGTATTTAAAAATTATGTAAAATATAGTGAAGACTTGTTGATGCAGGTCCCTAGAGAGTGTCTGGGTATTTCAATGATTTGAGAACTCAGCACATAAAGTGAACTACTACTACTACTACTACTACTACTACTACTACTACTACTACGAGAGAGAGAGAGAGAGAGAGAGAGGAGAGAGAGAGAGAGAGAGAGAGAGAGAGAGAGAGAGAGAGAGAGAGAGAGGTTAGTATTTAGAAATCATATAAGATATAGTGAAGATTTGTCAACGTAGGTCCCTAGATATTGTTTGGGTATCTTAAATGATTAGATAACACAGCACATAACGTGAACTACGTTTGTGTGTGTATGTGTGTGTATGAGAGAGAGAGAGAGAGAGAGAGAGAGAGAGAGAGAGAGAGAGAGAGAGAGAGAGAGAGAGAGATATTTGCGTTTATATATCCTGTAGACTTGAAGAGTTTTTTAGAACCTGCATGGGAAATGGTAGGTGATGATAGACAGGGACATAGGTAAGTAGAGAGAGAGAGAGAGAGAGGAGAGAGAGAGAGAGAGAGAGAGAGAGAGAGAGAGAGAGAAATTTGCGTTTATATATACTGTAGACTTGAGGAGTTCTTTAGAACCTGCATGGGAAATGGTAGGTGATGATAGACAGGGACATAGGTAAGTAGAGAGAGGGAGAGAGAGAGAGAGAGAGAGAGAGAGAGAGAGAGAGAGAGAGAGAGAGAGAACTAGGGCGTATGTGGGAGGGGGGCCGTCATGGTCCCTCAATCTTCGCCTAACATTTCAAAGGCAAAACCTCCAAATGTCCTTTTAATTCGTCGTATCTTATCCAGAGGAAAATGGAGGAGAAAAAGAAATCATCTGGTGGTAGAAATTCGGCGTTTGAATTTTCATATTATTCGCTTTTCACGGAACAAGGATTTTCAATTTTCAATTCGGAAGAGAGATATGGAATGCCATTCTATGGGAGCATCCGGCAAGTTTCCCTCCAGCTTCTGGGGATCGATCGTGTAACCGCTTCTTTTAAGCAGTTATATTTTTTTTTGTGGTGAAGGGAACAGACAGATTGTTGTGTATATATATATATATATATATATATATATATATATATATATATATATATATATATATACCTATATATATGTATATATATAACATATATATATATTATATATACACACATATATATACCTATATATATGTATATATATATATATATATATATATATATATATATATATATATATATATATATATATATATGTATATATGTATATATATATATATATATATATATATATATATATATATATATATATATATACACGTGTACGCGACACGTCAAAAAGGGCTACTAAATACTTAGATATGAACACACACTCAGATTCAACCCTTCCCACCCCTCCCCATTTCTTAACTACAACCCCTCTCACCAGAGTATGGCTACTCCCTCTCCTCCCACCCGAGGGACTGGGAAAAACTGATTAGTGATTTGTCTGACAATGCCGCTGAGTGGGACCGAAAAAAAAGAATATATAGCCAGACACTTGCTCTTCATTTTATAGGAAGATGTGTGTGTCTTTATGTATATAGAAGTTGTTTGTATGCTATCCTTCGGTTTATTAAGCAATTTTTGGTGAAAAGGTTACAAATGATGTACTCAAATCCCACGTTAGCTATGCCCACCCCAATGAACTAGCTACTAGGACTAACTAATGGGTACATAACTGACTGATTAAGCCAGCTGAAAGAAGTAAACGAGCCCTAACAGGACCTCTCCATATCACTCTAACCCTCTTCTGGTATTCGAACCAAGTACATCACCTGGTGAGGCGAGAGAAGCATCAACATTTCTAATAGCATCAGGCCTGGTTCATAATTAGATGAATGCCCATGCAGTCATCAATCGGTTATTGGCAGTGGGCCTAGCCTTTGAATAAACAGGCCAACTGCAAGGCAGTCGTTTATTATTATTATTATTATTATTATTATTATTATTATTATTATTAAATGCTAAGCTACAATCCTAGATGGAAAAGCAGGATGCTATAATCCCAGGGGCACCAACAGGGAAAGTAGCCCAGTGAGGAAAGGAAACAAGGGAAAATAAAATATTTTATGAGCAGTAATAACATTAAGATAAATATTTCCCATATAAACTATAAACAGTTTAACAAAACAAGAGGAAGAGAAAATAGACAGAATAGTGTGCCCGAGTGTACCCTCAAGCAAGGGAACTCTAACCCAAGACAGTTGAAGACCATGGTACAGTTATTGACTATGGGCCTAGACTTTTGCTATAAAGCAAGACTACAAGGCAACAACTGTCCTTTTAGTCGCTTTCTGCGATACGTAGGAAATACGGTGGTAGTATTCTTACACTCCTATCACAGGGTAAAAACCTTGTGAGGCGAGTGTCTCAAGCCCAAAGACCCTTACGTAAAATACAAACATACACAACCAACACGCAAGAATAACATAGGAGGGAAAATAATCCGAAAGGAACGAAGACGTATTAATATAATTGGAACCGACACAGAAGATCCATATTAGACGACTGACCATTAGCTCGGTGGTATCGGTGGTACTCTCTCCCGGAGGGGAAGAACAGGGACTAATTGGATAAGTTTTCAGGTAAGTTTTAAGGTCCTCACACCTGTAATTAGATTACAGCAGGTAAAAATGACTGTGGTATTTACGAGCCTTTTGTTTGGTCGTTTTTCTGACTTTGAGACTAAGAGCTAATTGTTATATATATATATATATATATATATATATATATATATATATATATATATATATATATATATATATATATATATATTAGTCTACATAAGGAAAATTGTAAGATGTGTATATATGTGGAAATGCTCAACAGTTTCGTCCGCCATTGGACCTCTTCTTGAAGCGTTTAATTTTTTCCATAATAAACGCTTCAAGAAGAGGGCCAATGGAGGACGAAACTGTTGTGCATTCCTACATTTACACGTCTTTAAATTTTCCTTATGTGGGCTATCATATATTGAGTTATCTTCGTGCTAAGAAAGATTACATCTGTAATAATATATATATATATATATATATATATATATATATATATATATATATATATATATGTCTAAGCATGCCTATCCACTGTGTATTAAAACGATTCCCAATAGGATTTACTAAGCTTATGTAATGTTCGCCTCATGTTGCTTGAATCTTAATCAATTTTCCTGATAGAATTAGCCTAGCTTAACTAATCATTAAACTGAATCACAGTCTTGAAGGTTTAAAGGTCACTTATGAATGGCAGAGGAAAGGAACAGGAAAATTTCCAAGAGACTCACTAAATATACAAATGATCAAAAACCAAGTATCCTATCCATCAAGTTAGGATCAGGGAGGACCAGGCAATGGCTGCAATATCCCATGAGGACGGTGAGGTTGTAGACACTAATAGAAACTATCAAGATTGAGCGGGGCTCGAACTCCCGTCCAACAAAACGCTTAGATTAATTCAACATCTAATTGTGTCCACCAAATTAACAAGAAAGCATTTCAGTAAAACATATGAAATAACGTTTGAACCCCCATTTCTAATTGTATTAATCTGACCAGTTACATAAGAATCAGTCATAATCGAATTACATTTCAGTTTCATGATTACTTCCTGTTTCAACTGGATTACATTGCTGTTTCAAAGATTCAAACAGAACCGTGTTGCATTTGATTTACAAATTACTTAGCTTTTACTTGTCCAGACCGAATCAACTGCAACACCATATTAAGGAAATCTGGACATAATCATGCTTCAGCTATGAAAACAAAATAGGGCTTCATTTGCTTATTTCTAATATCCTTCAATTGAAGCCAACAGAAAATATATTTCAATTATACATTTGAATCATATCAAATGTGGTACTATTTTCTATTCACTATTTGATTAAATATGACATTTCAGAATTTTCATCCACATGATTTAAGTATACAAAATATTTCTTTCTTAATTTTCATATCGACTGAATTAATTAGATCGGAAAATCTATGAATCAATAAAAAAATATAATTCAGTTTTTTTTTTCAACGATGAAAACATGGATTATATAAAATTATGTCTGAGAAAAATTAATGTATTTATTATTACTTATAGTTGATTCTGATAAACTTCAAGAGTCAAAATAAAAACAGAATTTTTGCTAGACGATTTTCTAACCAACCAGACCACCACTGGATGAGGCTAATCAAAGCAAATTAGAAATGCAAAACTCATTAACGCACTGTCAATCAGTTGCACCAGAACATTTCACAGTCT
>NC_090734.1:148615262-148642762 GCF_036898095.1 Palaemon carinicauda
TATATATATATATATATATATATAATACTTACATATGAACAATTTTATTTTAATAGTCGCAGCATTAAAAATTAAAAATCATTACGATCTCTGAAATGGAAATAGTTGGAGTGTTTTTATAACATCGAGTCTCTTTGATAAACCATAAATAGAAAAAAAAAACATGCTTAAAGATTAATCTCTTTTCGTTGCCCTTAAAAATAGAAGTGACTTTGAATGTGGTGATAGTCTCTTTTACGTCTAAAAAGGTACACTTGTATATACGCAATGATTTTTTAATTTACTTTAGTACAAATTCTGTAATATATATATATATATATATATATATATATATATATATATATATATATATATATATATATACCAAAGCACTTCTCCCAATTTTGAGAGAAAGCCGACATAAAAAAGGAACTAAAGGGGACTTTTCCTCACTTCGCTCCTCCCAGCCTCACGAGGGATTCAGCCGAGTTTGGTTAGTACTGCTACAATATATAATATTTTGTATATACTTGGCCTAATACATAAACTTAATCTTTTTTTTTTAGCATTGATATTTAGAGATATGAGGGAGTTGGGATTGAGCGAGGAAGATGTTCTGGATCGATGGAAATGGAAGAATCTGTTGAAGAACCATTACAGTGACCCAAAATAGGGACAAGTTTGTAGATAAAAAAGAAGAATTGATATTTAGTTCAGCGTTTTCCATTTTACTTGTCATTTGTCATTCGTATCTCTTTTTTTCCTATACCTTACATACCCGCTTTCCTCCCCCTCCCCCAAAATCCCTCATCCCCTTGAAAAAAACTTGCCCTTTTTCACCTTAATGACAAGAATAAAAGAAACTACAATTTCACCTCCCAGAAGTTTGGCTGTAAAAAGGGGATAAAATGGAAGACATATTTTCAGGCCGGGTGGATTTATATTGCTTTTCATTAAAAAAAATTCGAGATGAAAAAAAGGTGCACATGTTACATAAGTGCATCGCCCTGTTATATAACTCGGTAAAGTATTCCTTCTCGAAATCCATGTCACTTTCATCTGGAGGACTTAGTTATTCTCAGATATTTTTCTGGGAGTTTGTGTCGAGGATGTTTGTAGATGTGCTTATTCGAAGTGAAAAAGAGGATTATCATCACTGGAAAAGTATCAGACCAGATCTGACTTGGATTGACTATACTAAGCTAAGAGCTATTGCTCAGATAGTCTGCTTCATCTGAAAAAGGATATAATTTGACTATAAAAATTACCCTTTTCTAGTACAACCCACTAACATGGATGGTGGGCTACCCGTAAACCTATATTCTTTAGTGTAAAATTAAACAGTTCATCCTTCACTTAAACCAAGTGGCTCTGTCACTCACTGTCCGAAAGAAAAGCCAACCTTTTTGGCTGATGTTTTTGACAGTAAGCAAAATAATAAGAAACTTATAATCGTGCTCATCCCCGTTGCACTGAAGCTAAACTAACTAATTTAGCTTTTCGGTCCTGTGAAATTAAAACACTTTTATTGGACTTGATGGTAACTGAGATGTAGACCGAAATGGTATTTTTCCTATTTCTTATAAGGTCAGCTGATTTCTTAGCTAAGCCCAACTTCCATAACTGTCTTCTTCTTCTTCTTTTTCTTTGTTTACATCTTTTCCCACTTCTATGTGGGGTCGATGTTTCTGGTCAGCTTTCTCCATCTACTGTACCTCTGTCCCACACTTCACCGGTTAATCCCTTTGATCGAAGGTCATCCTTGACACAGTCCATCCAACTGTCATATTATCTAAAGCTTTTTAAAATCCTTTGGCAAATTGTCTGAATAGGTATACAGAAGGTAATCATCTGTTCCCTAGTTTGCACTTTGGCTTTTACAAAACCTTGGAGTATGGGATTCCCTTCTTACTATTTCCAATTCCTTAAAGTAAACTCTTGATTGTGGTCACGAAATTCGTATGATTGGCTTGTATTTTGGTTCTGCCTTTAAGGGTGTTAATCATGAAGCCCTTGTTTTCAAACTTGAACATATGGTAGTAGGTGGGTCTTTTCTTAGCATCATTATTAGAGTTTTAAGAAATAGGTTGTAAAGAGTAGTTGTAAATGGGCATGATAGTGATTACAGTTATGTAATATTCGGTATTCCTTAGGGTAGTGTTCCCGGCCTACTACTTTTCACATTACATATGCTTGATATGTGGTTTGGCCTGGAAACAACCTTCTTACATATGCCGACGATGCTACCTCTTTTCATTACTTCCATCTAAAAGTAAACATGAGTGTGCTTAATCCCTTAATAAGGATTTAGCCAAAATTGGGCCATGGCGCAAATTATGGGGTATGAAGTTGAATCCTACCAAAACTCAACATATGATTGTAATTAGGTCAAGGACAGTGGATCTTCAACATCCAGACCTCTGGATTGACAACGAGGAAGCTGAAAACTGTATCAAGGAAGATTATGTAGCATCACGAAAACTGAAGAGGGCTGTATTCAGGAAATTTGGGCATATTCATGGAAACTGAATAATTATCATGGGAGTTTCATGAAAACTAAAGTAGGTATGTAAACCCCTGTCCACACGATCGAGCATGCCCGACGGGCAAACAGTGATACCAGGCCACAATAGTTAGTGAAAATGAGGGTTGATGACGTCAGAAGTGGAAAAACTAAAGGCAGGGATCTGGCAACACTGCACGATGCCAGATCCCTGTCTGTGGTTTTCCCGCTTCTGACGTCATTAACCCTCATTCTTACTAACTATTGTGGTCTGGTATCACTGTTTCCCGTCGGGCATGCTCGATCGTGTGGACAGGGCTTAAGGACTATCAATAGTTTTATGCACACTAACGTATGAAAACCAGATGCATATCAGCGAAATCTGGAAGGGTTTATCCTAGGGCAAAAGTATAGCCAATCACAGAGCGAGGTTGCCAACCTATAGTAGTGACTCATACGGATGGCGTGCACAGCATATCCATGATGAGATTGCGGTGGAGCAAAGACCAATTGAGGGACGTGATTTAAAGTGATCTAGCAAGAAGTAATAAGAAATGAAAATCCTTCGCGAATACCTACTTGTTACTTCTATTCTTTATCAAAACCTATTTCCTGAATTTCCGTTTCAAAATCTTTTATTTCCCTCTTTGATCTTACATCTCCCACCAATCCAATTGCTTTATTTTCTATTGTATCCTATAAAATATTTCAACCCCCCCCCTCTCTCTCTCTCTCTCTCTCTCTCTCTCTCTCTCTCTCTCTCTCTGTTCTCCTGTGTTCTCCCAAATTTTGGAGGGAGACAGTAGATGCAAAGTAGATGTCTCCTCTGGCCAGTTGATGTCAAAGGGACGTCAACCCGTTAACAGTTAACGCGCTGTCGTTTGTACGGTCATTAACATCAAACGTGTGTCGGGAGAAGCCTTTATAGAGCGCTAACTTCAGCGAACCTGAATTCCCAACTTAGTTTTAAAACCTCTCTACTCTAGGATTTATCTTTTTTTCCATTCTTCTTCTTCATTTTTTTTTCATTTATCATTCTTCTGTGATATTTATTTCTTCCGTTATCTGGTAAGATTCCACCTACTTCAAATCGTTTTATTTCTCTCCATATATCTCCCTATTATCTATATATACATACATACACACACACACACACATATATATATATATATATGTGTGTGTGTGTGTGTGTATATATAATGATGTGATTTTCATTCCCCTGTCCACCTCGAACTCGAGCTCATTCTGCGGCTAGGGCTCGAAACCAGCTCATGCTCGATAATTCCTTTACTGTCTGCAATATCATCCTCCATGTGAGAAAATGATGGGGGGTTTGGGGGGAGCCTCACAGGTCTATCTGCAGAATAATATGATTCAGCTGCTATTGTCTGGATCTCCCTGGTCCTAGCTTGGGTGGAGAAGGAGCTTGGGCGCTGATCATACAGTATGTATATATAGCCAGTCTCTGGGGGTATTGTCCTGCTAGGGCTTTGTCACTGTCCCATGCCTCTGCTATTCATGAGTGGCCTTTAAATTTTTCAAAATAGAATAAGGTTAATCACGTGAAGATGGGATGAATAAGGCTCTTATCACCAGTGGTATATACTATTAAAAAAAAAAAAAAAAATCAATTCCCTATCAACATCAAACAAACGTTTAGCCAAAGACGGAATTGGCGGTCGCAACGCCACCTGAATTAATAGGTCAATAAATAGATCTTATGATTTCACAAAACTAGCCAAGACAATACCAATAAAAGGCAGAAAATGATTCATGTAATAAGAACTAGTGAATAATTTGTAGATCGGACCAATTATGTATTGATTAATTTTCATTGTCAATAGAAACGAAAAAGATTGACTTGAAAAAGGACACGATAAGTGAAGACACTAAAAAGGATGACACGGAAATGGAAGGACTGATAAAGGAAAAAACGAGGAAGGAAGACACGAATAAGACATGAAAAAGGAAGACGTAATAAAGGAGGATATGAAAGAGGAAGGCACGATAAAGGAAGACACAATAAAGGAAGATGTGAAATATAATGACACAAAAAGGAAGACACGACAAAGGAAGACATGAAAAAAGAAAGACATGATAAAAGAACACGTAAAACGAAGATAAAAAAGGAAGACACGAAAAAGGAAGATGCAAGAAAGAAAGGCATGAAAGAGAATGACAAAAAGGCAAGACATAATAAATGAAGACTCTATAAAGGAAAACACAATAAAGGAAGACATGAAAAAAAAAATAAGACACGAAAAGGGAAGACATGAAAATGGAAGACATGACAAAGGAACACATAAAATGAAGATTAAAAAAAAGAAGACACGAAAAAGGAAGATGCAACAAAGAAAGGCATGAAAAATAATGACAAAAAAGGAAGAGACAATAAAGAAAGACTATATAAAGAAAGACACAATAAAGGAAGACATGAGAAATACACTAAAAAAAATAAGACCGAAAAGGGAAGACATGAAAAAGGAAGACATGACAAAGGAACGCACACAAAACGAAGAGAAAAAGAAAGGAAGACACGAAAAAGAAAGACGCAATGAAGAAAGACATGAAAATAAATGACAAAAAAGGAAGACACAATAAACGAAGGCACGAAAAAGGAAAACACAATAAAATAAAATACGAAAAAGGGAGACTCGATAAAGGATGAAGACACAAAATAAGGAAGACGTGATAAAAGAAGACATGAAAAAGGATGCAATAAAAGAAGACATGAAAAGGGAAGCGATGAAGGAAGATATAAAAAAAGGATATAACAAAGGAAGATATGAGAAAGGAAGACACAATTTGCCAATTCACGGTTATAGTGGCCTACTGGAAACGTCCCTGCCTAGCAGTCTGCTAGACGGGAGTTTGAGACCCGTTCAAGCTCGAAAGTTTCTTTAGCTTCTGCAACCACACCATGCTTGTGAGCAAGGGTAGGGGGTTGCCTTACTTGCTGACTCATCAGCATCCATTGCCTGGCCCTCCCTGGTCCTAGCTTGATAGAGAGGGGATGAGAGGGTGCTTTGATGCTAATCATTTATATATATATATATATATATATATATATATATATATATATATATATATATATATATATATATATATATATATATATGCATATATACACACACACACATATATATATATATATATATATATATATATATATATATATTCATATATATATATATATTTATATATATATATATATTCATATATATATTTATATATATATATATATAAATATATATATATATATATATATATATATATATATATATATATATATATATATATATATATATATATATATATAGTCAGTCTTATGACATTGGTCTGTCCCTTGCCTCTGCTAGTTACAGGCGATCTTTAAATCTTTAAACTTTCTGGTAGTTTAGAATAAATGCCAAAAATACTGATAGAATAGACAGATTAACTCTCTTGCGTATAGGACAAAAAAGTAATTTGTTGTAGAAGATAACAAAGCATTAGAACTAATTTTTCTTCAAATCCAAAACTGAATTATTGATCTATTTAATTATTTAATGTCATATATATATATATATATATATATATATATATATATATATATATATGTATATATATATACACACACACATATATATATATATATATATATATATGTATATATATATATATATATATATATATATATATATATATATATATATATATATACATATATATATATATATACACACATACAGTATATGTAGAAATCACGAAAGCTGACACGCAATGGGTATAAAATGTATTATAGCCACGGAAGGAAAAAGGAAAAGACTTCATTGTAGTTAGTACTTTCGTCCATTAGGGACATCAACAGACTCAACAATTCCTGAATGAACGAAAGTACACACACACACACACACACACACACACACACACATATATATATATATATATATATATATATATATATATATATATATATATATATATGTGTGTGTGTGTGTGTGTGTGTGCGTGTGTGTGTGTGTGATGAGAGAGAAAGGGTGCTTAACCTTAAATTTGGAAATAAAAGAATGTTACGTAGTCATGATTTGATCTCGTTTCCCATTTAACCACCAGTGATAACAAGGATGGTTAAATATCATACCTATATGTGTGGATAATTACAGAGGGGAAAAGAGGGGAGGCGACGGAGGTAGAAGCAGTGGGTTGGTAAAAAAAAAATAAGAAAAAGTATAGCTGTTCCCCTTAGTGGGTTAAACTTTTTCTTTCTTTCAAGTATCGCCATAAAATCTCTAGAACATATATCGCATGTGTTGTCCAAAAACCGCTGTTTTTTTTTCTCTCTAAACGTACTCTCTCTCTCTCTCTCTCTCTCTCTCTCTCTCTCTCTCTCTCTCTCTCTCTCTCTCTCTCTCTCTCTCTCTCTCTCTCTTTTAATGGACAGAAAAAGCTTGTTTAAAAGAATCATACAGATCTCACTCTCCGTAAGATTTTCCTGTCTAACAGTCTGTCTATCTGTCTGTTGAAGGCAGCCGTCTTTTCATCAGCGGTAATGAAATTTAGAGTATATATAACGTATTCATTTATTTCTATATCTAGCGATACTCCGTACCAAAAAGTTACTCAGTGTTTTCAATGAGACTTTACAGAGCCGAGGCTGAGCTTATGTGACTATGATGTGTCAAATCTAGTTATTTGTTTTCATTTGGCAGCCCAGAAAAAAAATGAGAGGTGGTGTAAATAAATTTTTTAAAGTTTTTTTTTTTTTTTTTTTTTTTTCAATAAGACGGTGATATTATAACAACACTTTTTTTTTTTTTTACTGTTTTTTGTTGTGTTGTTGTTGTTGTTGTTGTTTTTCAGTGGGACATATCTTGCTGTTTTTGCTAATTGAAGGCGTATTTACCAGCAAAAAATTAATTTATTTTCAATTTTTTACATCACAGAATGATATATGCTGAGTTTTCACCAAAGCTACCAGAGACTGGTAATTGTGAAAGATTGTTTTTTTTTCCTAAGACAGTGGTATTATAAAAACACTTCTTTACTGTTTTTTTGTTTTTAATGTTACCCTTCTGCACTGTTAGGGGTCTTTTTGACCCGACAAATTTTTTACATTACCATATCTCTCTTGTTTTTAGAGATTGAAGCTTCAAACTCCTTGAATTCTCCTGACTTTAAGAGGTTATTGTGTTGCCTAAGCCTGGTAAAAATATTCCCAATAGTTACTGAGCAGCAAAAAAAGTAACGTCTAATCTGTTTGGGTCAAAATGACCCGTACCTACTTTTTGCTGTATTTTTTCACAGTTATCTGCTATCTGTATCAAAGATGGTATGATTATTGATGTTACACTTTCAAATGTAGAGTATACAATTTCTTTAAGTATTGTATTCATAGAAAATTCATCTTCTTTGTTTACAAGGTATAGATAAAAAGTGAGAGAACTTGCATAAAATATCTCTTAGTAAAATTCATCAACCATGGATAAGTAAGTCTTTACATCATTGTAAGATTGTTGTCTTTGATTTATAATGATTCAGAGGAAATATTGGCTAGAAAAATGCTAAGTATAATAGTATATTATGAAAATTATTACCAGCAATAGTCTAGGTCACATGTTTTGGACACTAACACAAGCAGTTTTCTTTGTTTGTGTTCTAGAAAGTGTACAGCTTTCCCTGTAAACAAGTTTTATGGTCAAGAATCCGGTGAAGAAAGTGATTGTATATCTTCAGAAAGTGATGATGGTGAAAGGGACCATCTTTCAGTTCATGATGATCTCAGTGACTCTGACTATGAAGATGAAGCTGTAGAACAGCATTCTTCCAGTCCAAATTATTCAACCAGAAAGGGAAATACCGGTATGGATAATGGCAATGAACCTTATGATCAAACATCTACCACCTCAAATTCCACATCCATTGATACTGACTGTAATGATGAAGAACAGCCACCTTCCTCTGTGAATTTCACATCCAAAAAGGGAAACATTGTATGGTCTTCAAAGAAAGCAAACAGGTCATCAGGAAAGAAGTGTGCAAGAAATATCATTGATCAAGCTCCTGGTATCACTCGTTATGCAGCTTCAAGAATATCTGATATACTGTCTGCATTTGAATTATTCATAACTCCAAAATTATGCAATATTATTTTGAAAATGACAAACAAAGAAGCTAATCGCATCTTGGGTTCAGGAGATATAATTAGCCTAGAAAACTTGAGAGCATTTTATGGATTACGTCTTTTAGCAGGAGTTTATAAATCACATGGAGAGTCTCTTAGGAGTCTTTGGGATGACATATATGGACGTCCTATATTTCGAGCTACAATGTCTCTTGAAACCTTTATGAAATATTCTAGGTTTATTAGGTTTGATGATAAAAAAACCAGAGCTCGAAGGAGATCCACAGACAAACTTGCTCCTATTAGAGATGTTTGGAACATTTGGGTTGAGAGACTTCCTCTGATGTATAACATATCATCAACTGTTACCGTAGATGAACAACTGGTTCCTTTTAGAGGAAAGTGTCCATTTAGGCAGTATATTCCATCAAAACCTGATAGATATGGGATAAAGATTTGGGCAGCATGTGATGCAAAGAATAGTTACCTTTGGAATGCTGAAGTTTACACTGGGCGTAAAGATGAATCTGCAGAACGTGAGCAAGGTAAACGTATTGTTCTGCAACTTACAGAAGGGCTTAAAGGTAGAAATGTAACTTGTGACAACTTTTTCTGTAGCTTAGATTTAGCTAAGGATCTGAAAAAGCGCAAGCAAACAATTGTTGGAACTATCAGAAAAAATCGAAAAGAACTCCCAGTTGTATTCTGTAACCCTAACGGAAGGACCAGATATACTACCCTTGAAGGTTACTATGAAGAAAATATAATTATTTCCTATTGTCCCAGAAAAGGAAAAACTGTAGTATTGTTGAGTAACATGCATGATAGTGTCACTTGTAGTGATAAAGAAGAAAAGAAACCTGACATAATTGAATTTTACAATTCAACTAAAGGAGGAGTTGATAATTTAGACAAACTTGTTGCAACTTATAGGTCAAAGCGTCAGACAAAGAGATGGCCTATGGCCATGTTTGATAACATAATGGATGTGTCTGCCTACAATGCTTTTGTCCTTTGGAATCTAGTGCAACCTAACTGGAGAGCAAAAGATACCTTCAAGAGAAGAATTTTCCTTCAAGAACTTAGATTGGCCTTAGTCCAACCTGTATTGTCTTCAAGGGTATCTTTGCCTAGGACGCCAAATGCCAGACGAGTAGCTGAAGCTGCAAGACCATCTATAGAATATAATAATTCTCAATCTCAAGAAAGAGCTGCAAAGAGACAGCGTTGTCATATGTGTAAAAAATGACAACAAATTAACCACAATATGTTCTGTCTGCCGAAAAACTACATGTAAGCGGCATGCTGTTGTAATGTTCAAGTGCAAGAAATGTAACTAATTCCTAATCTTTAATAAGGTAGGGTGGTTGGGAGGGTTAGGTGTGGGGTCTAAATGACAGTCACTTCTACGTAGTAGACCCTGGGCATACAAGACAATCAATTATGTACTTTGTATGGTGGAGAACTGCCAGAATTTATGAGAATGGTCATTTTGACCCGGAACAGATTAGATGTTACAAAACGGGGGAATTAATAAAATTGTAAGCTCTCTATATACACTGGCCATTCTAAATCTTAGAAAAGTTATGCAAAAAGAGGGTATTGTTATATGTGCAAAAATGTTTAGCAATGTTACAGCAATCTTCCCAAAAATTAGATGTAAATCCATGGTGTCACAATATTCAACTGAGATAATTTCAACTGAAACCTATTTTTTAATAAAGTAATTGGCTGGTAGAAGTAATTTTGGATCCTAAATGGTAATAATACTCTTGCAGTGTACCCTGGACATGCAAAATAATCTTATAAAGTACTTTGTATGGCAAGAAACTGTCATAATTTATAAGACGGGTCATTTTGACCCGGAACATATTAGGTGTTACCAACATTTTAACAGACCACAAGGGTTAATGTTGTTTTTGTCGATTGGAGGGGTACTTACTAGCAAAAACTTAAATTTAATTTTCATTTACTGCATCGCTGAATGATATATGTTGATTTTTCATCAAAACTACCAGAGACTTTCATATATAACTTTTTTCTTTCTTCTTACATTCTCATTATCAAAATATCCCTTTTTGACTTTGTACCTTCTATTTAGTCGCTGTTTTTACTGCACTTTAACCCCCGTTCCTCGTTCCCTTTTTTCCATTTCCTCATGAGTTTTTGTCTGTCTATCTGTCTGTCTCTACCCGTTTCTTTCGTGTTCCCCTCTCCAACCATTTATCAGGGCAGGGTTGCCAGGTTTTCTAAGTGAGAAAAGGCCAACTTCACAATCAACCGCAGCTTTAAAAGGACAAACCATTATTTAGAGGCCACCTTTTTTCATATTACTAAAGGCCAACCAAATTCAAACAGGCCAAATTTGATGTTTTTTCTTTTACCTGAAAAAAGGCCAACCTGGCAACCCTGTATCAGGCACCAACACCCCTTTCTCCCTCTCCCCCCTTCCCTCCCTCCCTCTCGCTTTTTCATTTGTTGGCACAGCATGGATACTCCAAAGGTTGAAACTTCAAAGATTTCCTTTTGTTTGTTCTTTTATTGGTTTTCGTGATTGGATTGTTTGCAATCAAAGGGTCTTCTTCTCTTCAGTAGTTCCCAGTTACAAGGTAATCGATATTGCGTTTGCGTTCCCACCGTCTTTTTTTTTGCTTGTTTCTTCTTTTTCTTTTTTTCTTTTCTTGGAGAAGGGGAGGTGTGCTTGCCGTTTAGAAATCACAATTCACTAAGTGTTCGTGTCGTTGTTACTTGTTTGCATGTGGGCTTGAGGATTGCTAGTGGCACGCGTTTGTAAACTAATTTTCGTTTGCTAATACTAGTGGGACTTTGTAATTATGCATTTATGTATTTACCTATGCAGTAGTTTTTAACCATCAGTTATATGCATATTTTTTTCTACTTTACAATAGATTTTACTACTACTACTACTACTAATAATACTACTCAGTTGTATACTTTACAATAGATTTTACTACTACTACTACTAATACTACTCAGTTGTACACTTTTTTATACTTTACAATAGATTTTACTACTACTACTACTACTAATACTACTCGGTTGTATACTTTTTTTACTTTACAATAGATTTTACTACTACTACTACTACTACTACTACTAATCATCATCATCATCATCATTATCATCATCTCCTTCTCCCATGCGTCGTTTTTGACGGGTCGCGTACACTAGTGAAGTATAAACTACTGAACAGCTGGAAAAAATAACCCCCAATATACACACGAATTTCCAACTTCACTAAAACAAGGTAAAATTTCACAGACTCTCATTCTATGCTTGCTTTATCTAAAGGGCGCCTAACAATGATAGTTTTTAACTTTCTTTTCTTTCAAAGGCCTACTGATTGGTAAACTTCGAGACACATAAAGTGGGGTAAACAGGGAAATAAATTACTCCAAAGACTCACACTTCCTGCCCGTACCCTTTAACCCTCGTCGACAGCATAAGACAACAAGATTTTTTAACTAGACTATATTCTTTACTGTTGGAGTCTACCTCTCCACCCTTGGCCCATTGCTATGATATTAAACATCTCAAACTCTTTTCTTAAACACTTGTACCATAATATCAAACTCCTTAAACCATTCTTCGATATCCAAGTAACCCAAACCTCCTTAAATAAACAGACTACCCTATACTATAAAATTCCTTAATTAAACCAGTGCTGAATATCCCGTTGACCTTCCGTCTATAAATAAACCCCTCGTAGACCAAACGCATTAAACACCACACCTATCAAATCAGCCCCCATTCCACCACAATAATATCAAACCCTTTCAACCAATCTTCAGTATTACGCTAACCCCACCCTCCTCCCATATGATTTCTCTTTAACACCTCATAATTTCAACTACTCATGGTGGCCTATTGGTAACATCCCTATTCTTTCCACATTCTCCTCTGTCCCCATAACCTCTCATCCCTGAGATTATCAAACATTTCCTTTTCACCCGAGGGGTTAACTACTGCAATGTAATTGTTCAGTGGCTACTTTCCTCTTGGTAAGAGTAGAAAAGACTCTTTAGCTATGGTAAGCAGCTCGTCTAGGAGAGGGACACTCCAAGATCAAACCATTGATCTCTAGTCTTGGGTAGTGCAAAAGCCTCTGTACCATGGTCTTCCACTGTCTTGGGTTAGAGTTTTCTTGCTTGAGGGTACACTAGAGCACACTATTCTATCTTATTTCTCTTCCTCTTGTTATTTTGAAGATTTTATAGCGTATATATATAAGATTTATTTTAATGTTTTTTTTTTATTATTCTTAAACTTCCTTTGCAGTATATTTCCTTATTTCCTTTCCTCACGCAGCTATTTTCCCAGTTGGATCCCTTTGGCTTATAGCATCCTGCTTTTCCAACTAGGGTTGTAGCTTTGTAAGTAATAATAATAATAATAATAATAATAATAATAATATCTGCCTTACTGTGTGTTCCAGTCCAGATCAGGCTTGATAGCTTCTTGTAATTTCTGCAACCTCACCATCCTTGTGGGCAAAGGATGAGGGTTTGGTGGAGCCTATGGCTCTCCCTGGTCCTACCTTGGGTGGAGAAGGGGGCTTGGGCGCTGATCATATGGATATATGGTTAGTCTCTAGGGCACTGTCACTGTCCCTTGTCTCTGCCATTCATTAGCAACCTTTAAAACCTTAAACCTTTAAACCATTCTTCCCTTTTCCGCTAACCTCACTTTCTTGTCATGAAATCCAATTTGTTAAACCTTTTTCCAAACTCCTACTGTAATCTAGACATCAAAATTCTCAAATCGCCTTGCAAACCCTGTATTCTTAAATTATACTTTAAATTCAATGGGCTAGTTCTGAATACTTCACTGAAATCTAATTTTTCAAACAATAGTCCCAATGGTTTCCAAGCATTTTTTCTGCACTCTTGCACTCACTTTTATAGTGAATACTTACCATCTACAACCAGGGATAGTCTCTCTCTCTCTCTCTCTCTCTCTCTCTCTCTCTCTCTCTCTCTCTCTCTCTCTCATGAGAAAATCCATCTGAGATTTTATTTAATGCCAGTAGGCTGTGTAATTATGTCCCCCCCCCCGGTAGTTTCAAATTTTCACACCGGGGTAAATTTCTAAATTTCCCCTTTTGGGAAATACTGGGTCACTCTAGACAGTTCACTATCCCACTATTTACCTTCCCCCCCCCCCCCCCAACTCCCGAACTCATAATTAACCTCCCTCCTCCCATCACCAAATCCCCAACTCACAGAATCAAATTTGTTAAATCTTCCCCAAAACCCAACGGGTAGCCCCATAGTCCCATGTCAAATTCTAAATGTTCCTTAAAAGATCAAAATTTTGCTGCAAAATAGCATTGCACAAAAATTTTCATCACTTACGATGAACACTGAAGTCCTCATTCACAAAACTGATGTTATAAAATACGGATGTAGAAGAAAATATTGTCCCATAAACCAAAAATATTGCCTCACATATATGGAAAAATTTGAGTAAAAAACAAAAAATATTGCGTAAAAAAATATAGCGTGAAAAACAAAAAATATTGCGTCAAAAAAAAAAAAAAAAACGCCAAAAAAAAAAATATTGTCTCAAAGAAAATTTGCGACAATAACAAAAAATATTGCCCCAAACAACAAAAACATTGCGTCAAAAAGAAAAATATTGCGCTAAAAATATTGTCAAAAAAAATTGCATAAAAAAATTATTGCGTTAAGAAATATTGCGTCAAAAACAAAAAAAATATTGCAGCAAAAAAAAAATATTGTGTCAAAAAAAATGTATCAAAACAATAAATATTGCGTCAAAAAACAAAAATATTGTGTCAAAAACAAAATAATATTGCACCAAAAACAACAAATATTACGGCAAAAACTTATTTGCCTAGACCATCCTCAGTCTAGACATTGTATTCCCAAACGTTCTCAGCACCTCCTGCATTCTTCATTTCCATGAAAACCAATACCATTAGTGAACAAATTGAACAGAAGTCACAGATATCCTGAAAAAAAAAAGAAGAAAAAAGTTTTTGGGGGTAATTCCGTGGTTCCTCGAACGAGCGAACTTTCCCAATAAAATCATGTGAAACCGCCATGGCGAAGAATGGAGATTATTAAGAAATATTTGATAGTAAATCGACAATAAATCTTATCTAATTTCAAATATCTTTTATTTTATTTGATCTCTGTGTAATGTTTTCAATTGGCAAAACAAAAAACGAACTAATTCAATGTCAGATACATTTTCTTTTATATGATCTGTGTATTAACCAAACGACTATTTAATATCAAATATTTATTCCTAATTATTATAATCACTACAATAACTTGGAAATAATGTAATTTTGTTCACAATGAAATAATAATAATTATAATAATAATAATAATAATAATAATAATAATAATAATAATAATAATAATAATAACAATAATAATAATAATAATAATGAAAACAACAATAATAATAATGATAATAATAATAACAATACTACTACTACTACTACTACTAATAATAATAATATATTGCATTTTGCATAATTTATATTATATACTTAGTCAATATGAATATTTGATATTAACTGTGAATTTGCGATATTTATTTATTCCATCTATTGAAGTGCATAAATAGTCTCATTTTATTTAAGTTGTAGTTTAGTTTATTACGTCTTTTTATAGTTTATATATGAAATACCTGTTTTAATATTGTTATTGTTTTTAAAATATCTTATTTTAATTGTTCATTACTTCTTATATAACTTATTTATTTCCTTATTTCCTTTCCTCACTTGGCTATTTTTCCCTGTTGGGGCCCTTGGGTTGGTAGCATCTTGCTTTTCCAACTAGGGTTGTAGCTTAGCTAGTAATAATAATAATAATGATAATAATAATAATAATAATAATAATTACCGTAGGTCGTCAGTGGTGTGTAACTGTGGCTACAAGCAAATATAGTAACTCAATATTTTTATATTATACCACATGAGGGGTTATATAGCAAAAATGCCTCTTATCACGCCCAACCAACCCCACCTACGTCTCACCAAACCCCCCCCCCCCCAAAAAAAAAAAAAAGAAAAAAAAAAGAATAGCAATAAACGGAAATTTCAAGAAAAAAGGAAAAAATTCTAAAACCCTCTCAAGGATTAGACAAATAAGAGAGACGAATTTGCCGAAAGAAATTAAGAAAAGTAATCGAAGAAAAATAATAGTTCATAAAAAAAGGGAGTTTATTGAACTGCTGATGAAAAAGAAACTTTCTGAAGAGAAAAAAAAAATAAAGAATTTATTAAATAATAACGGGAAATATAATAAAAAAAACAATCTGAGATAAGAGTCATTTAAGTCTTGTGCGAGTGGGACGGGGGGGGGGGGGGGAGGAGTTCTTGAAGAGCTGCAAAGGGAGAGGGAAGATGATAAAGAAACATGATGAGGAGAGAGGGGGAAACCAAAAGTAGAAAATAAGAGGAACAAAAAGGAATATTATTGATTATATTAGAGGAGGATATGAAATAAAAGTAGAGGAAGAAGTATTTGGAAGAAGTAAGTCGAATGTGAAGGAAAACAAGAAAGCTTAGAGGAGAAGGTGAAAGAGGAGGATTAACACACAAGACATAGTAAAAACATAAGATGAAAAGCCTATAAAAACATAGAAACCGAGAGGGAAGAAAATCAGACGGGAAAGAGGGGGTGGGGTTAAATACTATAAGAGAGGAAAGAACAAAAAAAGAGTAGGTTGAGGAAATTGAATAACTGTATGCGTAAACGAAGAAATGAGATAGCTAGAACAGTAATAGACTAAATGATAGAACGATGAACAGAGAGAGAGAGAGAGAGAGAGAGAGAGAGAGAGAGAGAGAGAGAGAGAGATCACTTGCTAAACAGAGGGTCGCATTATGTATGAGTCATAAAAAATTAATTCAATGCTCCATACATCAATCAAAATAGGTAAGTGGAACATCCCTCATTGTGTATTTAAACCAAGGAGATAGAGAGAGGGTCTTTATTTACGTGGCTTTAGTCTGATGGATATCTAAATAAAGCGGATTATAGGGACCTTTTAGGTGGATATAGGAAGGGGCTATGAGGACCTGGTTGGGTAATTGCCTTTACGTAAGAGTTATAGGGACCTGATCTGGCAGTTAACTTTATATAAGGGTTATGGGGATCTGGTCTGCCAGTTACCTCTAAGAAAGAGTTATAGGGACCTGTTGGTATTGGATATATGCATATAGGAAGGGCTTATGGGGGCACCTGGTTGTGTAATTGTCTTTAGTTAGGGGTCAGACAGTTGTCTTTAGGTAGGGTTTATGGGGACCTGGTTGTGTAATTGTCTTTAGTTAGGGGTTAAACAGTTGTCTTTAGGAAGGGGTTATGGGGACCTGGTTGTGTAATTGTCTTTAGTTAGGGGTCAGAGAGTTGCCTTTAGGAAGAGGTTATGGGGACCTGGTTGGGTAATTGTCTTTAGTTAGGGGTCAGACGGTTGCCTTTAGCTAGGGTTTATGGGGACCTGGTTGTGTAATTGTCTTTAGTTAGGGGTTAAACAATTTCCTTTAGGAAGGGGCTATGGGGACCTGGTTGGGTAATTGTCTCTAGTTAGGGGTCAGACAGTTGCTTTTAGGGAAGGGGTTATGGTGACCTAGTTGTGTAATTGTCTCTAATTAGGAGTCAGACCGTTGCCTTTAGGAAGGAGTTATGGGGACCTGGTTGTGTAATTGTCTTTATTTGGGGGTCAGATAGTTGTCTTTAGGAAGGGGTTGTGAGGACCTAGTTGTGTAATTGTCTCTAGAGTCAGACCGTTGCCTTTAGGAAGGAGTTATGGGGACCTGGTTGTGTAATTGTCTTTAGTTGGGGGTCAGATAGTTGCCTTTAGGAAGGGGTTGTGGGGACCTAGTTGTGTAATTGTCTCTAGTTAGGAGTCAGACCGTTGCCTTTAGGTAGGATTTATGGGGACCTGGTTGTGTAATTGTCTTTAGTTGGGGGTCAGATAGTTGCCTTTAGGAAGGGGTTGTGGGGACCTAGTTGTGTAATTGTCTCTAGAGTCAGACCGTTGCCTTTAGGAAGGAGTTATGGGGACCTGGTTGTGTAATTGTCTTTAGTTGGCGGTCAGATAGTTGCCTTTAGGAAGGGGTTACAGGGACCTGGTTGAGTAATTGTCTTTAGCTAGGGATCAGACAGTTGCCTTTAGAAAAGGGTTATGGGGACCTGGTTATGTAATTGTCTTTAGTTAGGGATCAGACCGTTGCCTTTAGGAAGGAGTTATGGAGACCTGGTTATGTAATTGTCTTTAGTTAGGGGTCAGACAGTTGCCTTTAGGAAGGGGCTATGGGGACCTGGTTGTGTAATTGTCTTTAGTTAGGGGTCAGATAGTTGCCTTTAGAAAGGGGTTATGGGGACCTGGTTATATAATTATCTTTAGTTAGGGGTCAGACCGTTGCCTTTAGGAAGGGGTTATGGGGACATGGTTGTGTAATTGTCTTTAGCTGGGAGTCAGATAGTTACCTTTAGGAAAGGGTTATGGGGACCTGTTTGTGTAATTTCCTTTAGTTGGGGGTCAGATAGTTGCCTTTAGGAAGGGGTTATGGGGACCTGGTTGTGTAACTGTCTTTAGTTAGGGGTCAGGCAGTTGCCTTTAGGAAGGGGTTATGGAGACCTGGTTATGTAATTGCCTTTAGTTAGAGGTCAGACCGTTGACTTTAGGAAGGGGTTATGGGGACTTGGTTGTGTAACTGTCTTTAGTTGGGGGTCAGATAGTTGCCTTTAGGAAGGGGTTACGGGGACCTGGTTATGTAATTGTCTTTAGTTAGGGGTCAGGCAGTTGCCTTTAGGAAGGGGTTACAGGGACCTGGTTGTGTAACTGTCTTTAGTTAGGGGTCAGACCGTTGCCTTTAGGAAGGTGTTACGGGGAACTGGTTATGTAATTGTCTTTAGTTAGGGGTCAGACCGTTGACTTTAGGAAGGGGTTATGGGGACCTGGTTGTGTAACTGTCTTTAGTTAGGGGTCAGGCAGTTGCCTTTAGGAAGGGGTTATGGGGACCTGGTTGTGTAACTGTCTTTAGTAAGGGGTCAGACCGTTGCCTTTAGGAAGGGGTTACGGGGACCTGGTTATGTAATTGTCTTTAGTTAGGGGTCAGACCGTTGACTTTAGGAAGGGGTTATGGGGACCTGGTTGTGTAATTGTCTTTAGTTGGGGGTTAGATAGTTGCCTTTAGGAAGGGGTTATGGGGACCTGGTTGGGTAATTGTCTTTAGTTACGGGTCAGACAGTTGCCTTTAGAAAGGGGTCATGGGGACCTGGTTGTGTAATTGCCTTTAGTTAGGGGTCAGACAGTTGCTTTTAGAGTTAGGGGTTAGACAGTTGCCTTTAGGAATGGGTTATGGGGACCTGGTTGAGTAATTGTCTTTAGTTACGGGTCAGACAGTTGCCTTTAGGAAGGGGTCATGGGGACCTGGTTGTGTAATTGCCTTTAGTTAGGGGTCAGAGAGTTGCCTTTAGAGTTAGGGGTCAGACAGTTGCCTTTAGGAAAGGGTTATGGGGATCTGGTTGGGTAATTGTCTTTAGTTAGGGGTCATACCGTTGACTTTAGGAAGGGGTTATGAGGACCTGGTTATGTAATTGTCTTTAGTTATGGGTCAGACAGTTGCCTTTAGGAAGGGGTTATGGGGACCTGGTTGTGTAATTGTCTTTAGTTAGGGGTCAGGCAGTTGCCTTTAGGAAAGGGTTATGGGGACCTGGTTGTGTAATTGTCTTTAGTTAGGGGTCAGACAGTTGCCTTTAGGAAGAGGTTATGGGGACCTGGTTATGTAAATGTCTTTAGTTAGGGATCAGACCGTTGCCTTTAGTAAGGGGTTGTGGGGACCTGGTTGTGTAATTGCCTTTAGTTGGGGGTCAGATAGTTGCCTTTAGAAAGGGGTTATGGGGACCTGGTTGTGTAATTGTCTTTAGTTAGGGGTCAGACAGTTGCCTTTAGAAAGGGGTTATGGGGACCTTGTTGTGTAATTGTCTTTAGTTAGGGGTCAGACAGCTGCCTTTAGAGTTAGGGGTCAGACAGTTGCCTTTAGGAAGGGGTTATGGGGACCTGGTTGTGTAATTGTCTTTAGTTAGGGGTCAGACAGTTATCTTTAGGAAAGGGTTATGGGGATCTGGTTGGGTAATTGTCATTAGTTAGGGGTCAGACAGTTGCCTTTAGGAAGGGGTTATGGGGACCTGGTTATGTAATTGTCTTTAGTTAGAGGTCAGACCGTTGCCTTTAGGAAGGGGTTATGGGGACCTGTTTGTGTAATTGTCTTTAGTTGGGGGTTAGATAGTTGCCTTTAGGAAGGGGTTATGGGGACCTGATTGTGTAATTGTCTTTAGTTAGCGGTCAGACAGTTGCCTTTAGGAAGGGGTTATGGGGACCTGGTTGTGTAATTGTCTTTAGTTAGGGGTCAGACAGTTGCCTTTAGAGTTAGGGGTCAGACAGTTGCCTTTAGGAAGGGGTTATGGGGGGAGCTGGTTGTGTAAGTGTCTTTAGTTAGGGGTCAGACAGTTGCTGTTAGGAAGGGTTATAGGGATCTGGTTGGGTAATTGTCTTTAGTTAAGGGTCAGACAGTTGCCTTTATGAAGGGATTATGGGGACCTGGTTGTGTAATTGTATTTAGTTAAGGGTCAGACAGTTGCCTTTAGGAAGGGGTTATGGGGATCTGGTTGTGAAATTGTCTTTAGTTAGGGGTCAGACAGTTGCCTTTAGAGTTAGGGGTCAGACACTTACCCTTAGGAAGGGGTTATGGGGACCTGGTTGTGTAATTGTCTTTAGTTAAGGGTCAGACAGTTGCCTTTAGGAAGGGGATATGGGGACCTGGTTGGGTAATTGTCTTTAGTTAGGGGTCAGACAGTTGCCTTTAGGAAGGGATTACGGGGACCCGGTTGTGTAATTGTCTTTAGTTAGGGGTCAGACAGTTGACTTTAGGAAGGGGTTATGGGGACCTAGTGAGAAGGAAAACTTTTAGGAAGGGTTTGTGAACCTTGTTGGATAAATATTTACGGCTGCTATGAAGACCCATTTGGATAGATGCCTAAATGAGAGTATTATAGAGAATTAGTTGAATAGAATCCTATAGGAGGGAGGTATTGCGACCAGTTGCCTATATATCTATAGAAAATGGCTATAGAGACCTGCTAGTGGGGATAATTATAGGAAAGGTTATAGGGCCATGGTAGGGGGTTGCATATAAAAGCGGTTTATGGAACAAAGTAAGGCAGGTATTTAATTGAAGAGATTATAGGGAAATGACTACCTATAAGAAAGAGGGATTGGAAAAATGACTTGCCGGTTGCCGGGCATTTATAAGCCTACAACAAAGCTATTGGGATCAGTTTAGCTATGTGTAGAAGGGAAAAGAAGTAGATTGGCTCTCTTGGGGGCATTTGCTCAGAGTGATGTACAGTTGTTTTGATATTTCCTTAGTTAAACTTTAATATCTAACTGAGGAAATATCAAAGCCTTATTTAAGTTTAACTAAAGAAATAACAAAACAAGGTAAACAGCAGTTGTCTCCTGTTCCTCGTTATAAAATGTTTCGTTAGCATTTGGAAACTTGTAATGAAGTACACATACACAAATTTAGATCTCATGATACAAATACAAACATCGTAAGGGTTTGAGTGTACCTACGGTATACATGTACACATGCATGGTCACACACACATCTCTCCAACCAGCTTGCACAAATAAAATAAAATTGTGTAAAAATGTGTAATGATTACGCAAAGAAAAACTCCCGAGGCACGACTTGAAAAAATAAATATCCACTGAAAAGGCTTTTTTTTTTCTCGATTCAAGACTTTTAAGCCGAGCCCATACTGTAGACCAGCCAAAGGGCAAACATTTAATAACTTTTACGGTTTTTCAAGACGAGAGGGAGGCTCCAAAGCTTTTGATGTTATTAGGCCGGGGTTGGGAAGTAATTAGGATAAAGAATATTGCTACATGGACCTTGGCAGAGATAGTAGAACAGACAGCGAGGCAGACAGAAAGACGGTCTTTAAAGAAGCAACGTAAAGCGAGGCAGACAGATAATAAGACTGTCTTGACGATGCCGTGCAGATGTAGACAGAAATGCACTTAGACGTTTGTTAGAGATACACTACAGTTATAGACAGGCAATGAGACGGTTGTTAATTAAGGTTTCAAATGCAGAGATAGACGGGAGGACAGACAGATGTTCTTCACAGGTACGATATAAAGGTAGACAGACATACAGTTGGTTATTAAGAAATACAACTCGGAGATAGACAGACAGCAGATCATCTTTCCAGACACAAAGCAAAGGTGGAAGATATACGATTGGACGGCTATAGGTAGTAGGTTGGCCAGGGCACCAGCCGCCCGTTGAGATACTACCGCTAGAGAGTTATAGGGTCCTTTGACTGGCCAGACAGTACTACATTGAATCCTTTCTGGTTACGGTTCTTTCCCTTTGCCTACACATACGCCGAATAGTCTGGCCTATTCTTTACATATTCTCCTCTGTCCTCATACAACTGACAACACTGTGATTATCAAACAATTCTTTTTCACCCAAGGGGTTAACTACTGCACTGTAATTGTTCAGTGACTACTCACCTCTTGGTAAAGCTAGAAGAGACTCTTTAGCTATGGTAAGCAGCTCTTCTAGGCGAAGGACACTCCCAAATCAAACAATTGTTCTCTAGTCTTGTGTAGTGTCATAGCCTCTGTACCATGGTTTTCCTCTGTCTTGGGTTAGTGTTCTCTTGCTTGAGGGTACACTCGGGCACACTATTCTATCTAATTTCTCTTCCTCTTCTTTTGTTAAAGTATTTATAGTTTATTTAGGAAATATTCATTTTAATGTTGTTACTGCTCTTAAAATATTTTATTTTCCCTTGTTTCCTTTCCTCACTGGGCTATTTTCCCTGTTGGGGCCCCTGGGCTTAAAGCATCCTGCTTTTCCAACTAGGGTTGTAGCTCAGCAATTAATAATAATAATAATAATAATAAAGATACAATGTATAGATACACAGACGAATAAACAATAAGACAGTAACTAAATAGACAGAAATACAATAACACAGTCATTACATTTGTAATTCAATTACAGACAGAAAGACAGATATTCGTTAGAATTACAACGCAACGTTGGTCAGGCAGTCAGATAAACACTACTGACACATGAGGAATTCCAACGTCAGCAGACAAGACATGAAACAGAAGACATACATTTCACAGTGACAGAAATTTAGCAAGTAGGCATACTGTACATGTGGCCATGTGTTCTCACGGGAAGACAGAAGATAAACAGACAGATGGACAAGCTTGTGAGTGTTCATGAGTGGATATATGTATAACCTTTGGGGCATGTTTCACTTTAAGATATCTTAGAGAGAGAGAGAGAGAGAGAGAGAGAGAGAGAGAGAGAGAGAGAGAGAGAGAGAGAGAAGCTGTTACTGCATATATGTATAACTTTTGGGGCATGTTTCACTTTAAGATATCTTAGAGAGAGAGAGAGAGAGAGAGAGAGAGAGAGAGAGAGAGAGAGAGAGAGAGAGAGAGAGAGAGAGAGAGAGAGTTGTTACTGTAGCTTTTCTCTGTTGTCAAATTCAGTGTTATCATTCTGCTTCTGTTTCCCAAATTCTTTTATCTTTCTAGTTTTCTACAAGACTAGAGTGAATAAAGACGCAGAGTTACTTCTCCATTGCAAAAAGAAAGGCTGCAAAGCAGAGGCTGTCCTTTCAGTCGCTTTCTATGGCAGCATCAAAAACTAAGCTGCAAAAAATTCTGTTAGGTACATTCAGGCAAACTATTCTATCTGTTTTCTTATTTCCTTCCTTCACTGGGCTATTTTCCCTGTTGGAGTCCTTGGGCTTATAGTATCCTGGTTTTCCAATCAGGATTGTAGCTTAGCAGGTAATAATAATAATAATAATAACAATAATAATAATATTGAAAGAACCACATGATGTGTTAATGTAACTTGAGTGTGATGCTACACGCTAGTAACCGATATATCCGCCTCTTGGAAAACATTAGGCTATAGAGACCTAGAAACTACAAATCGGACGTACATAAGCAAATAACAACGGAGGACTTCAAACCTCAGCAAATCAAAGGGGAAAGGAGGGGAACCTTAGAAAAAAAAAAAAAAAAAAAAAAAAAAAAAAAAAAAAAAAAAAAAAGTGTTGAAACTTCAAACCGGAAGTTTGGGGTCACAAATGCGACTCTGAAAGTTGATCAAAGAAAATGAAACTTTGGGGTGAGGATAGGGTGAGGGGGGGGGGGGTTGAGGGAGGGGAGATTTTTTTCTTTAATTTATCTTTGAGGGAAGGCAAGGGTTGCTAGATGCTGGGGGAGAGGGAGCGACTACCGAGGGGAGACAAAATCAGTTATTGCATGAGGAGTTTTTGCTCAGCTTGCTTTTGTGCAGCGATGAGGGAATTAATGCATCGGAGAGGAGAGGTGTGGAGAGGAGAGAGAGGAGTGGAGAGGAGAGAGAGGAGAGGAGAGGAGAGCGGATAGATGGAGCTTAGATGCACAATGCTTCCCCACCCACCCTTTTCCCCTTTTGGTCTGTCTGTCTGTCTGTCTCTGTGAGTATGTGTTTGTGAGTTTTTACCAAATTATATCTAAATTACCTTCATAAGTTATAAAAGTATTAGTTCTGTCTCTCTCTCTCTCTCTCTCTCTCTCTCTCTCTCTCTCTCTCTCTCTCTCTCTCTCTCTCTCATATCAGATATAATGCAATTATTAGCAGTGCCAGAGGTCAGAATTTTTTTTTCTCTCTCTCTCTCTCTCTCTCTCTCTCTCTCTCTCTCTCTCTCTCACTTATAAACACACACAAAATCCCAGCCGCGAAAGACAAGGCGAAACAGACTATCGTAAATAACCTTAAAATTCTCATCTGACATCTGAGCAGATATCAGTCACTCGCCATATCTGAAGAGACAAGTGATGTATGTGAATATGTATCATGTATGTGTTGACGACCTAAGATGGAGACAAGACAGTGACACCCACTTCCGAAAAAAAAAAATCCGTCGTTAAAAAAGAAAAAAAATGCGATACTTTCAAAATAATTCACGAATGTACTTATGATTCTTAATAAAATAAAAACTAATATACCAAAAGTTTACTGGGAGAAATGAGCAAGTATATCGCTTGTGCTTGCTGATAAACCACTGCATTATAAGAAAAAAGCTAAACTGTTTATTTAGTAGTTTAACAGTTTGATAGTTATGTAGTGGATAGCAGAGGTCAGTTGCTGTGGTATTTAAGCAGCCAAATCAGATGTAAACCTCAGTTTATCAACCAATATTATTATTATTATTATTATTATTATTATTATTATTATTATTATTATTATTATTATTATTATTATTGACTGGGAAAAAAGGATGCCCAAGGGTTCCAACAGGTAAAAACAGCCCAGTGAAGAAAGGAAACAAAGAGATCAATAAATTACCACAGAAGTTATGTACAATTAAAATAGAATATTTTAAGAACTGTAATAGCATAAAAAAAAAAATCTATAGAATTTGTCTTTACGTCAGAACTTCTGTCTACAAGTGGACAGGTGCCATGGTACGCCTGGGACTGATCAACATCCAAGAAATAGATACTTTACAAAAAGAAATTTCTGATTAATCATAAAGGAAAGTTTCGACTATGTAATCCCCAACGCCCATTCCCTTAGGGGAGGGGGTAGGGGGAGGGGGGAGGTGAAACTAATCTACAGGTAATATATCTATCTCTCTCTCTCTCTCTCTCTCTCTCTCTCTCTCTCTCTCTCTCTCTCTCTCTCTCTCTCTCCAAGTTTTAAACTAAGTAAATATAGTTTGCCCGGGAAGGAGAGGGGAGAGGGGAGAGGTGAAACTAATCTACAGGTAATATCTCTCTCTCTCTCTCTCTCTCTCTCTCTCTCTCTCTCTCTCTCTCTCTCTCCTTCTCCAAGTTTTAAACTTAGTAAATATAGTTTGCCCAGTATCCTGCTTAGGCCTAAAACTTTCGAGAAAGCTCAGAAGAAGCCTCTAACTACAAAAATAATTGTTCACATTAAATTGGTTTAACTTTTTTTTTATGACATATTAACTTTACAACCTTTGATATGTCGTTAGGAACAAGATAAAGATCCACATACCTGACTTAAAATCTTCGTTTGAATACAAATTAGTAAGAAACCAACGTTTCTATAGAAAACAAATGTTTGCAGACATTGCTAAAATGGTGGACATCAATTAGTAATATATGAGTCACCCTTCTTACTGCAATGACATTGAAAAGATGCAATAATTAATTACATAAACCATCAATGGATGATAGGTATAAATGAAAATAAATGAAATAAATAATAAAAAAAAAAATAATGTTCTGTTGGATAAAAGTTCATCTATGATTGTTGATATTAATAAAAATAAATCAAATAAAAAATAGAAAATTAAAACAAAATCAAATTTTATCACCCAGGAATGCTGGTATGAATAAAAATAAATTAAATTAAAAAATATGAAATTAAAAGTCTTGGTGGATAAAAAACTATAATCTATGAATGATGGTAGTAATAAAAATAAAGAAATAAAAAAAAAATTAAAATTAAAATTGGATAAAAATCTATCATCTAAGAATGTTAATATTAATAGAAATACAGATATAGAAAAATTTAAAATCAAAATTAAAATTAGATAAAAATCTATCATCTAAGAATGTTGGTATTAATAAAAATAAATCAAATTAAACAAATATGAAATTAAAATTGAATAAAATTATATAATTTAAGAATGTTGGTATTAATGAAAATAAAGGAAATAAAAAAATAGAAAATTAAAATTCGATAAAAAATCTATCATCTAAGAATATTGGTATTAATCAAAATAAATAAAAAAAATCGGAAATTAAAACTCAGTTGGGTGTAACACAATATATAAACGAATATATCTAAAATAAGAGATAATAGCAAAAAAAAAAAAAAAAAAAAATAAAGTATTGTGGGTAGAAAACTTACTATATAAACTAATTACACTTGACCCCCCCCCCCAAAAAAAAAAAAAAAAACTAACGCATTCAACTTACGATATCTAAAATTCCAATAGAAAAATTCCCGTTGAGTAGAAAACTTATTATATAAACTAATATCGCCAGAAGAAGAAGAAGAAGAAGAAGAAAAAAAAAATCATGCATTTGACTTACGATATCTCAGATTCCAATCAACTCTTCCTTAGCCTAAAACCTACTCCCAATCCATAAAGAAAAAAAAATATCTGGAGGCTATTCTAAACTTTTAAGAGATATATTGTGGACAGACGAACGAACAAACAGACTCGAGCGAAGAGATTCAACTTTCGTGGAACTTCGTAGAAAAAATTTCTAGAAACTTTTTTTTCGCTCTTTCTTATTCTCCATTTTCCATGAATGGGGGAAAAAGGAAAAACATTTTAAATTTCCATCTTATTCCGAGGATCGCTGAATGGACTTAATGAAAAAAAGAAACTGAAAAATAACATAGAACGATTAACAAAAGGACTTTAATTACCTCTTTATCTAAATTGAGGGAGGGAGAGGGTGGTTGAGAGTGAGAGGGAGAGGAAGAGGGAGAGGGGGTGAGTGGATTAGAGGATAGAGGGATGTTGCCTCATCCAAACAAAATCAAATTTCAATTGTTTTTCTTTTTTCGTAGAACTTACAACATTTGGAAATTATTAAGATGGCGTAACTCATTTTATTTGTCAAAGGAAAGAAATAAATTACTAGAAAAATAAACAGTCAGTTGTATTATTATTATTATTATTATTATTATTATTATTATTATTATTTTTATTATTATTAATATTACTATTATTATTATTATTATTATTATTATTATTATTATTATTATTATTATTATTATTATTATTATTATCATTATTATTATTAGAGGCAATAACCCTAGTTGGAAAA
>NC_090734.1:148647762-148652762 GCF_036898095.1 Palaemon carinicauda
ACGTTATGTCTTTTCCAGATTATAAGTATTTTCCAGGTTATGACGTTTTTTTCCAGATTATAAATATTTTCCAGGTTATGACGACTTTTCCAGATTATAAATATTTTCCAGGTTATGACGTCTTTTTCAGATTATAAATCTTTTCTAGATTATAGGTATTTTCCAGGCTATGACGTCTTTTTCAGATTATAAGTATTTTCAAGTTATGACGTCTTTTCCAGATTATAAGTATTTTCCAGGGTATAACGACTTTTTCTGATTATAAGTATTTTCCAGGTTATGACGTCTTTTCCATATTATAAGTATTTTCCAGGATATGACGTCTTTTCCAGGTTATGAGTATTTTCCAAATTATAAGTATTTTCCAGGTTAAGACGTCTTTTTCAGATTATAATTCTTTTCCAGATTATAAGTATTTCCAGTTTATAGACATTTTCCAGATTATGGCGTCTTTCCCAGATTATAAGTATTTTCCAGGGTATGACGTCTTTTCTAGATTATAAGTATTTTCAGGTTATGGCGTCTTTTTTAGATTATAATTCTTTTCCAGATTTTAGGTATTTTCCAGGTTATGACATCTTTTCCCGATTATAAGTATTTTCCCGGCCATGACGTCTTTTCCAGATTATAAGTAATTTCCAGGTTATGACGTCTTTCCCAGATTATAAGTATTTTCATGGTTATTATGTCTTTTCCAGGTTATAATGTCTTTTCTAGGTTATGACGTCTTTTCAATATCATAATTATTTTTCCAGGCTATGAAGTTTTTCCAGGTTACGATATCTTTTCCAGGTTATGACGTATTTTCCAGATTACAAATATTTTCCATGTTATGGCATCTTTACCAGATTATAAGAATTTTCCAGGTTATGGTGTCTTTTCCAGGTTGTGGCGTCTTTTCAGGTTATGACGTCTTTTTCAGTTAATGATGTCTTTTCAATGTTATGTATTTTCCAGAATATCATGTCTTTTCCAGATTATATCTTTTCCAGGTTATGACATTTTTCCAGGTTATGATATCTTTTCCAGGTTATGGTGTCTTTCCTCGCTTAAGAGTCTTTTCCACGTAATGACATCTTTTCGGATTATGACATATTTTATGAAGTATAACACCATATCCTGATTTTGACATCTTTACTGGATCACGACGTCTTTCTCGGATTATGACATCTATTTTGATATCTTTTCCATTAGAATGGCAACTGATTGATTATCTCACATAATAAAATTATCTCAAAATGAATTAAATAGGCTGCCCAATTCCACAATAGTGCTAACCAAATTTTCGAGCTTCTATACAGTACTTCAATTATCTCTACATCATACGACACGGTATAGCAGCTCGCAACTGAATCGGTGGAACATCAGAAGTTCAAACTTGCAGCGAATGTTTTGATGTTGGGCAGGTTGAGGTAAGTATCTCTTAATGGTTTATATAAAACAGATCTATTGCAATGTTGTTACTTATCTTAAGATATTTTATATCTTATTCATTACTTCTCTTATAGTTGTTTATTTCCCAAACTGGGATAATGTCACTGTTAGAGACTTTGGGCTTGTGACATCCTACTTTTCCATATAGGGTTGCAGCTTACCTAGTAATAATAATAATTACAATAACAAAAACAATAACTAAAAAAATTTGGTCCTGAATTTGAGACACACTCACGGTACAATAGAATCCACAAGTGAACACTATTTCACCATCTTTGTGAGGTGGTTACACTAGCGAGTCATCAGTAACCATGACCTGGTACCCATTGGTTCTATCTTAGGTGATCAGATGTGTCCAAGTTCGGTCCTTAGTATATAGTGTTTAAGTGCTATAACCTTTCCCTTGCCTCTGCCACTCCTTAGCGCCTTCAAAGATTGGATTATCTCTTTCCTGACTGACTTCGCTTCCATTTCCCAGTGAACGGGATCCTCAATATTCTCTCTGGAAATATATAATATATACGTTGTTGTATCTTATTGGAAACGGTCTTGTTTAGCAATCTGTTGGACGGGAGTTCGATCCACGTTCAAGCCCAAAATGTTCTATAGTCAAACCATTCGGTGGTGGCCGCTGAGCAGAGCTCTTTGCCAGAACTTTATCGTGTCCGAACGTAAACACTTAGTTCATTTTTCCTTGAAGGAAGCTTTCTTTATAGACAAGTCGAAAACCTTTGAAAAGAACAATTAAACCAGATTAAGAGATTAACAGTAATACAGGGATGAGTATCCTATTTTACCTCACCCTTTCTTTACAACTGTACTTGCTGGCACAACATCACTTAAATAATATCAACATCTTTACAATAATAACTTAGTTTATTGTAACACACACACACACTATATACTATATATATATATATATATATATATATATATATATATATATATATATATATGTATATATATGTATGTATATATACAGTATATGTATATATATATATATATATATACATATATATATATATATATATATATGTATGTATATATATATATATATATATATATATATATATATATATATATATATATATATATATATCGAAAACTAACAACTAAGCACAAACAAAGTTTATAATAAACTTGGAAGAGTTATTTAACGAAAAGACCTTTTAAATCTTTTTAATTGCTCTGCCCTTGCCAGATGCTTATCTTTCATTACTGATATTTCCGTGCTTGTAGTATTCGGGTCACATCCGTCAATCAATGGTCTTGTAGCTTACAAGATTATGATTTCTTAAGGGAAAAGTCAATTTAATCTCTCTCTCTCTCTCTCTCTCTCTCTCTCTCTCTCTCTCTCTCTCTCTATATATATATATATATATATATATATATATATATATATGAGTGTATACATATATCTATAAATATATGTGAGTATATATATATATATATATATATATATATATATATATGCCTATATATATGTGTATATATATATATATGTATATATATATATATGTATATATAAATATATATATATATATATATATATATATATATATGTATATATATATATATATATATATATATACAGTAATATATATATATATATATATATATATATATATATATACAGTAATATATATATATATATATATATATATATATATATATATATATATATATCACGTAGACTTTCCTTGGAGATTCTTTGCATCCATTGAATGTAATGTTTTCTTCACCTTCCCCAAATATTTTTTTCAAAGGTGGCGATTTCTTTTCCCGCATAAAAGTTTCACAATGTTTTTTAAAACACATTTGTTGAAATTTAGGTTTTCCACATTCTTCTCGCATGATTATTCGACGAACTGTTATTCAGTTACAATTCGTGGCCTCAGACGCGTGAATATATGCTTTGGTTACATTAGTAAAATGGCCGATGTTGATCTCCATTGTGAAATATTTGTACACACTCTGCACTGTTTTCACGAGTTGTTGAAGTTTCCAAGCGTCTAAGTTTGATAACTTATGAAGTTTCAAACACTGCCTTTTATACTCCAACGTCAACAAAACAACGATCTTTTAAACATTTTAGAAATGTGCTAAACATGATTGACCTTGCTTTACACTGGATATCAATAATTCCACAGCCACCTCTTAATTTTGACAAAAACATAGTTTTCCTTGCAACAGGTTCACAGTTGCTGCTCCACAAATATTTGAAAATACTTTTCTGAATTCGTTTTACATAATCTACTGGAGCTGGGTATACATGTACCGTATACCACAATTTTGCAAGAATTTTACAATTTATAATTATTGCTCTTTGAAACATTGTTAATTTTCGGTTATAATAGATCCCAATGATTTTATTTATGTTACTTTCTAATGTATTCCAGTTCAAATCCAGACACTGTTGATAATCGTTGCTATGATATATGCCTAAAATTTTACAACAACTTTTCAATACTTTTAAACCATAATCTACCCATGCTACCCTCTCTTTCCAGTTACAAAGACCAAAAATGGAAGTTTTACCTCCATTGAGAACTGCACCTGAAGCGTTCTTATACTCTCTGATAACATTGAAATATTCCTTTAGTGCCATATCACAAGTAATAAATATAACAGAGTCGTCTGCATAACCTAGCAATAATACATGCAAATCATTTGGCAATTGTAAACCATAATTAAGCAACCTCTTCTTAATCATTCTGTAAAATACTTCCTGATAAATGATAAACAACATCATAGATAACGGACAACCTTGCCTTACAGATTTATTGACAGGAAAAGGGTCAGAGATATGACCATTTATACATAATACACTTTCAGCACCTGGATATAAAATTTTAATCCAATTAACAACATCATTATCAAACCCAAAGCTTTGTATTATTCTAAATAGAAAATTCTGATCGACACGATCAAATGCCTTTGACCAATCCAAGTTCATCAAAGCTGCATTAGTGTTACTCTCATTTAAATAGAATATTAAATCTCTAATAAAAAAAAGTTCAAATTGTTGATTGATCTATTTTCAACACAACAAAATTGTTCCTGTGATATTATCAAATGTAGAACCTTTTTAATCCGTCTTGATATAATTCTTGTTATTATCTTAAAATCAACATTTAACATTGTCAAAGGTCTCCAGTTATTAATCATATCTAAATCCCCTTCTTTAGGTATGAGGGATATAACCCCATTGTTCATCTTTGAAACATTCTTGTTCCGGAACACAAATTTTATCATGTCAATAAAATCCCCTTTAACAATATTCCAACATTTCTTATAAAACTCAACCGGCAATCCATCTGTCCCAGGGCTTTTGCCATTTTTCATGCCCCGAATGGCTTCTAACACTTCTGTTTCACTTACTGTTTTTGTTAATATTGTATTATGTTCATCTCCTATAACTTTCTCTATAATATTCAAGAACTCATTTTGCCTATCCATATCACATTCTTCTTTCCTGAATAAATCTGCAAAATGTTCTCTCACATAATCCATGATGGCTTTTGGGCTTACTATTTCACTTCCATCATCTTTCTTTACACTTAAAA
>NC_090734.1:148657762-148675262 GCF_036898095.1 Palaemon carinicauda
GAAAAGGACTTCAAAACGTACGAACTGTATACATAACCGAGTATACATGATAAAGCCCCCCAAAAAAGGATTCTCTACACCATATTCATATAAACTGTATATACACTGGCGCCTGCCAACTCGGCAGCGCTCAGCGAGGTCGAACCTATGACTTAGATTGTTACTGGAAAAGAGAGAGAGAGAGAGAGAGAGAGAGAGAGAGAGAGAGAGAGAGAGAGAGAGAGAGAGAGAGAGAGAGAGGGGATGATGAGTCGCTTTGAATTTTGCTTATAATCACCATATTTCACCGAGTCTCAATAAGTATTTAGATTTGATGACAAGCAAAACAGCTATTGAATTTAAGCAAATTTCTCATGGGATTATGGAAGTAATGTCGAATTATAATAACATCTCCTTATTCAATATAAAATTAAAATTTGCGTCAAAATACAGGCCTGAGACGCTTACTCATTCACGTCCTATTTAAGAGATAAAAAAATGAATAAGCTAAGATCATCTCTGACTGCTATTAATGGTTTTAAGCATTTTCTTAAGCAATAGGCAAATGCATATTGCAAAAACTCAATTCTCAGAGTTTAAAAAAAACTCGACTTTTGAAAAATTAAAAAAGAAAAACTCATAAAGGTCTCGAATAGAATTTTTCGACTTTTGAAAAAAAAGTGATAGGATGAGAAAAGATAGAATAACTTATTGAAATAATAAGTGTAAATAATGCAAGGAAATTAACCAGAAAATAGAAAGAAGAACTAAAGAAGAAAATCTATATCCCAACTTATAAGAAAAAAAAAATCAAATATTTCATACAGATTGACGACTCTCAGAGTCAACTTTGCCGTTCGAAAAGAAACATTTCGAATCAAACATGTGTAAACATATATATAAATGCATATGTATATATACATACGTATACTGTGCATAACTATGTATATACATATATGAATATATATAAATACACACAACCACACATACACATATATACACAAGTAAATATACATATCTTTTACATGTTTTTTTTTTTTTTAGTAAATAGGCTATAATATTGATATATAGCACCAATGGATAAGTTTAGTGTGGCAGGGACTCCCCAGGTATGAGACTTGAGATAAACAAAAAAATTGGGAAAACAATTTCAATATATATATAATATATACCATGTGAAAACTATAAATAATCTTTGGAAAAATAAATGTAAGAATATATGCATACATACATACATACATACATATATATATATATATATATATATATATACAGTATATATACGTATAAATATATATATATATATATATATATATATATATATATATATATCTTATCCGATTAAGTCTCATAGCTGGTATAAACCTCTCCAGCCACATAGAAAAGGCTTTGCCTTCTATTAAAATAAATACAATAAATAGTTTCTGTAGACTACAGAAGCAGGCAATGCAAGAAATAAAGAGAACAAAAAAAAAGTTTCTATGTACAATACCATTTTTGGGGGGGAGAATGGAGGGTCATTTTGTCTATATACATACGCACAAAAAGGAAAAATAATTACCTATGGAATGTAAGAAGGATTTCAGATTTTGAAAAAAAATATGAATGATCGCCAAAAAAAAAGAAAAAAAAAATCTATTTTGGTCAATTGTCCTTTACTGTATTATCGAAAATCCAAAAAAGGTGTGCAAGGTAACGAGACTAGGATATAATAACAAAAGGCGAAGATATATATATATATATATATATATATATATATATATATATATATATATATATATATATATATATATATATATATATGTAAGTATCCTTTTACGACACAATGAGGGAGGGAAAACACAAGATCATTTGTCTAGATAAAAAAAAAATATAAAATAAAGGTCACATGACAAAAAAAAAAAAAAAAAAAAAAAAAAACAGCTCGCACGAATATTACAATTCTTCAAAAACACGGCGACGTACGCACAGAAACCGTACATGAAAGTACGTGAAAGGTACGTAAGTACACGTACAAATCTTAGCTGCTGGAAGGCAAACTCAAAATATCGGGCCTTTTAGGCTCTTGTCTATAACCAACCGATATAAAAAAAAACACCCCAGCTGTTCTAAAGAACCAGGAACATCAGACCTCGTGTGACCCGTCAGAACTGAGTGTGCGTGTGCACGCGCGTGTGTGTAAATGTGTGTATATGTGTGTAAGTGTGTGTTGGTATCTGTGTGACCCCAGATGTGTCACTCAACGTGACCCTGACACTGCATTACTTCCAAAAAGATGTTTGTCATTAAAAAAAAAAGGAAACGATACCTATAATGCCTTGGAATGACACCAACTGCTAGAAAAGACAGAACTGACTACATGGCACTAGAGAAGCTTTCAGGATAATAACACAACGCAGAAAAAAAAAACGAAGGAAACAACACTAATAACTATTTACAACTGGAGAAAAAGACCACGTGTACTGTGATACCTACAGAACAGGTAGATGACGTAATAATCATAACGATGATGACTCCAATGATGATGTGAAATGGACCAGAGAGAGAAGAAAAGAACTAAAAACAAGTAATGATGGTAATGGAAAAATGGCAGGATAGGATAGAAGGGTTTCATGATAAAGCTATGTACAATATTGGCTTTTTTTTCCTAAGAACACGGGACTTTGGTACTAAAGACATTGCTACATAATGATCAGATTTCTTCTTAATCTCATTTTGCTTTTAAGCCCTTTAAAAAAAACACCAAAGCAAAATCCCACTTTTTTACCTCAGGTACTAAAAGATAAAGGGGTAGAAGAGGGGGGATGAAGGGGGGGGGGGCAAATTATTGATTGATGGTAAAATCAACTCACAGAAGGGCTAAAGAAAGGCGAGGAGGTAGGGTGGGGTAGTGCGAGGGTTGGTAAGGGGGTATGAAGACTGGGGCACTCGAAATTTCTGTGGCGAACGAAGGGGGGTTGGGGCACAGGCATTGACTATGTGGCCGACAGCCACCGATGGCGTCATGACATCAAAGCATGACTAACGCCGAGGGATGACGCCGCCGACGCCGACGCTGACGTCACTAATCCCTACCTATCTTGAGGCCGCGGCGTCGGAGGCAAAGACCCGGAGCTGTGTGAAGACCCCATGGATCCCAGGGAGCCGACCGGAGACGAAGGCATGGTCGCCGGCGCACTTCGGGAGTAGATGGGTCTGGTTAGCGTCTCGCGAGACCTGACCTTGAGCCAAGGATGCTGCAGGATCTGGTCAAGGGAGGGCCGGTCGGACGGCCTCACCCTCAGGCACCATCTAATGAGGCTCTGACATTCCTCGGAGAGGGATCCTCGGAAGTGGAGCTCGGCGGACACAATCTGGTCCTCGCACTCGAAGGGGATGTCTCCGCAGACGAGGTCGTACAGGAGGATGCCCAGGGACCAGACTGTCGCGGGGATTCCTTGGTACTGGTTGTGGAGGATCCACTCTGGAGGGGAATATACCATTGTTCCTGTAAAGAGAAAGAAAAAAAGGGTTAAATATGTCAATAAACATAGTATGAATGACTGATAAAAACACGTAATACATAAGATAAACATCTAATCAACCACAGTGTAAATGAATAACAAAATATATCTGATATGAATGGCATAGAATTAATTTAAAGATGAAAAATTACAAAAAAAAAAAAAAAAAAATGTAACCAAAATAATATGGGCAATGTTTTAATATTTTGAGTAAAATTAAACATGTTAAAGTTTTAAAAGCATGTTTTCACAAAGTATATTTTTTTTGGTAATTTTACAACTGACATAAAAGCAAAGTAGTATACAGTACAATCTTTGTTCTAGATCTTTTCTTAAATTTATAAGGCGAAATGAGATAACAGAATAGGAAGGGCAGTGATCTATAGCAGAATATATATTATAAAAAGGTGATTGGAAAGACTTTATGTATATGTCCAAAAACAAATATATAGAGTTCGCATTTAAAAGAGAGAAAACTAATGCCATTGCCTATCTAAGAGGAATTTTAAAGAACATCATTAGTCCCAAACAAGCATATTTCAAGATTCAATCTTCACTAATTCTAAGATTTAGGGAAAAAAAATTATCAATGACTCGTTACGAAGTCAATTCGCTTTCCTTAGAGAGAGAGAGAGAGAGAGAGAGAGAGAGAGAGAGAGAGAGAGAGAGAGAGAGAGAGAGAGAGAGAGAGAGAGAGAGAGCAATTGTCTGCGGAGTATGCTAGAAAGAAAATCTAAATAAAATCAGCAGTAGGGGATTCAGCGTTATGAAACTTCATCTATGGTGGATAACGGGGGAGGGTGGGCTGTGGCACCCTAGCAGTACCAGCCGAAATCGGTTGAGTCCCACGTCAGGCTGGGAGGAGCGTAAAGAGGAAAGGTCCTTTTTTTTCATTTGTTTGATGTCGGCTAGCCCCCAAAATTGGGGGAAGTGCCTTGGTATATGTATGCATGAGAGAGAGAGAGAGAGAGAGAGAGAGAGAGAGAGAGAGAGAGAGAGAGAGAGAGAGAGAGAGATATGCCGTCGTTTGGACAATCCTTTTTTGCATGGGCAACCAGTTAACATGATGCTATTCAGCTGAAAACAGATGGAAGAATGGGACCCATTGATCAAGTCATTCATTATCACGTCAATGTAACTTTTGTTCCTTTAAACGTCGGAACCCTTTGGTGCTCCGGCTAATGTCACACTTCTCTTAGCCGACGATGGGGCATAAAAGGTCAATGAAATCAATTGTTGAACAGCTCTGGATGAAAGATTAATCCCTCGAATAATTCTCAAGGAAAAATGAAACTATGATTTACTGAACGCAGACCGATCGTAGACATGTCTCGAAAGTGGAAGTTAAGTTTTGAAATTCAAATAATAGGGATTTTAATAATTTTCAGTTACTTTTTTAATAATTTTCATATCAATAATAATTATGATTATTGTAATAGTTTTAGTATTGAACGTAGACCGATCGCAGACATACGTCGAAACTGGAAGTTAACAGTTTTGAAATTTTGATAAAAATTCTATTAATTTTCAAAGTTATATTTTTAATAATTTTCATATCAATAATAATCTTAATTATTATAATAGTTTTATTACTGAACGTACAGTACACCGATTACAGACATGTGTCAAAAGTGGAAGTTAAAAGTTTTGAAATTCTAATAATAAGAATTTTCAGTTATATTTTTAATCATTTTCATAACAATAACAATTCCTATAATTACAATAGCTTTGAAAAACATTGATAACTTTAATGAATTTAATCATTTGGAAATAGTTACATTCGCCAATAATTGTATGGAATAACTCATCAGCAAAAGAAAATAATGGCAAACTTGTTCACTTTTAGATTCCTGAAAGGAACATTTTTTTTATACACCCCTTCTACCGTTAGAACCAACTGAATGATTGGTTGAGAACGGCATTCATTCAAACAATTTCGTCTAACAACCTCACCTTTACTGGTAATTTGTCATATAAAACCCTAAATGCTTCAGGAGGCGGTTTATAGGGGGGTATGAAAGAGTCTTATCTACTGGAAGACACGTGTTCTTTACAGGCAAATTATAATAATAAATGCAAAGATTTCTCTCCCTTTCTCTATAAAAATTCCTTCAACATCACCCCCTCCTCCTCCTCTTCCTCCCTTTCCGAGGCCTCTTCCAGTCATGAACATGAAGATTCATTGAATTCCAGTCACGATGGCCCGTTTTACCGCGTCGCTGGAAGAGGGCTTGGTGTGATGATAAGGACGAGATTTATCGCTAATCGAATGTATGCATCGACCATCGCGCATCTCTCTCTCTCTCTCTCTCTCTCTCTCTCTCTCCTCCTTACGCTCGTCCTCCAGAATTCCTCACTTTAGCCCTTGAGCGGTGCTCACTGATACGCTAGGGCGACCGTCTCTCTCTCTCTCTCTCTCATGAAGGCACCAGCATTCCACCACCTTCGTCTTCCCAAGCTCTCTCTCTCTCTCCCTCTCTTTCTCTCTCTCACCTCCCACGCACTCCCTCCCCCTCCCCCTGTCAAACCGTTGCAATTTTGAGGTGGCTAATCGCGATAACACGACGTCGGGGCTAAACAAACAACAGAGAAAGTCTTTCGCTTTGAACTTGGCTTCAGCTGTCGTTGTTTGCATGTGTTTGTTACTGTACTTGTCAAGTTTCATGAGCAAAGTTTAATGGGAGATTTCCTCTAATGGTCCAGCTAATGCTGTTTGCAATGTCAGGCCAGATTTCGTTCGCACAACAACGACAATAACAATACGATCTGAAAAAAGTACCCTGTGAAGGCAGTACGCAACACTACACTGTTAAAACCGTAATTTCAATCGGAAATCCTTCGTAAAAATATATTGTTCTCAGTTGTATTTCAGTAAAATACAGGCGACCGTAATTTTACCTTACTATGTTATTATCTTTTACGGGTTTGTGACCGTAATATCACACCTTTAGGTCAAATTATCCGTTTTTAAAGCGGTAAAAATCCTGGGATAAACGTTGCCAAGCATTTACTGTTTTTTAATGCAAATCTTTAAGCGTAGAATAGTTCACTTCATCTAACACTTAACGGAACAATTATCATAACATATTGACACTTTATTATCACCATCACTAAAACAACAGCAATAGTAGAGCAAATAATGACAACGACGAAAGTAAAACTAATAAGAACATGAATAAAAATATAATATACGTCAAAACTAATTTCCATAAAGAAACTCTACACACACCCCCGCTGGGCCAGCGTGTGAGAAAACGAAATGCGTGAGGGTACATGACCTCTCATGACCCGGTCTTTAGGGATATACACTTCAGGTCAGAGACAAAGGTCACGGCACCCTTCACCTCCTCCCTCCCCATTCCTTAACTTAACCCGACGCTTCCCACAGTGCCCTACGTCCGAGTGGCCCCCTTTTTGACTCCCTTCCTTATGAGGTCACGGGTTTGGAAGAGGAGTCCGAGCCAGGCAAAAAAACCTTACTTCTGGAATGAGTCATTTGTTAATCGTGTCAAGTTTCGCCAAAGGGTCAGGTATGAGAAGAGTGCGAGCCAGGCAAATGAATCATTCGTTTGCTAATTGTGTTGAGTGACGTAAGAAGAGGTTGATTCGGCAAATGATATCACCGAGCCTTGGCCTTTTCCTTCCAGGAGACAGAGACGGGCAAATGACCTTCCCAGAATAAGACCTTCACTTCTTTGGGTACCGAGAAGGGGCATAAATTGATCTGCTTCACGAATGAGTTCTTTGCACGTTGATTGATAAAGCTGTCGAAATCAAAATACTTAGAATAAGATACTCAGCTGATTCCGAAAACGCAGAGGAAAAGAGAAAGTGCCGCATTTTACAGTAGAACGGCGCAAAGGAGATAATAAACCAATTTGACTAACTCTCGAGATCACAACTTCCATGGCGCAGTTTTATCTTCGGTGTGTTTTACCCCTTAATTATCAATCAAAATATTAGTTGTGGATGATTACTAAAAGTACGCGAAGAACTTATAGAATTGGAGGTGCAATTTGTATAAGCTAGAATTTACGTGAAAATCTATTAAGTACACATATGTGTGTATACTACACACACATGTATATATATATATATATATATATATATATACATATATATACATATATATACATATATATATATATATATATATATACATACATATATATACATATATATATATATATATATATATATATACATATATATATACATATATATATATATATATATATATATATATATATATATATATATACAGTATGAGAGAGAGAGAGAGAGAGAGAGAGAGAGAGAGAGATGGTGTTAAACATCTAGCACACGCAATGAACTCCCGAAGAGTATATTTACTGAAATATGTTCTGCATTCCTGCTCACTGAGCCTCGACTCGTAAAACACGTGTGAGAAAAATCCGTGAGTTGTGCGTGTGAATGTCCAGACAACATGTGTGTGTGTGTGTGTGTGTCTGTCTGCGCCTGCGCACTGAGGCGTTGCAATTCGGTGTGAAAATTCTTTTTCTTTGAGTTAATTGACAAAATACAGTTAAAACTGACTCGCTCTCTCCCGCGCGCACAAACGCATGCACGTTGCATATGACGCTTACAAGTATATATATATGTAATTATCGCGGTAATTAGTGTTGTTATTCTGTTGTTATTATAAGGTTCTTCTTCTCATTGTTATTATTACTATTAGTTATTAAGCTGTTATTTAGTTGGGGAAGCAGGATACTGCCAATAAAGAAAAAACAGGGCAACAAAGAATAAAAAAAATATATAGTAACAAAAATGGAAAATGAAATAAAGAAAAATAACGAATGTTCAATAAACAGATGACAGATATATGAATCTTAATTGAATAATATTGTATAATAATAATAAAGAAAAAAAAATATTATCAACGAGTCACAAATTTTAAGGTACCGGAGATTCCACATTTACAATTAGAAAGATCATTCCACAATTTGATCACCAATATATTAAAACCATAAAAATCCGATTCCACTTTCAGGATTAGAACTATATAAAAAAGCAATCTATAAAAAATAACCACAAAAAAACCATAAAGTAATTTACAAAATTATCGAAAAAAAAGTCAGATTCCACCTTCAAGATTATTAATCTATAAAAAGTAATAGAAATCTATAAAAAAAAATAACCACAAAAAAAAAACAAAGTAATTTACAAAATTATCGAAAAGAAAGAAAAAAATAAATCCACCTTTACGATTAGTAATCAATAAAAAGTAAAAGAAATCTATAAAAAATAACCACAAAAAAACCATAAGGTAATTTACAAAATTATCGAAAAAAAGGTAAACACTGATCTTCCGGATTCTAGCGACCTTCGCATTCTATAGATGCCTGAGGTTTGCGAGCTTCATAACAAGTTTTTGAATCAATATCCATAAAATGGTGATGATAGAAGAGAAGAGAAGAGAAGAGAGAGAGAGAGAGAGAGAGAGAGAGAGAGAGAGAGAGAGAGAATTATTTAGGTTTGGCGTGTAAAGATTGTCTGGTTTGATTCCTTAATCATTAGGAAACAACGTCTGTTGCAGTTACACTGAGAGAGAGAGAGAGAGAGAGAGAGAGAGAGAGAGAGAACCCTATTTAGACTTGGCGTGTAAAGATTGTCTGGTTTGATTCCTTAATCATTAGGAAACAGCGCCTGTTGCAGCTACACTAAGAGAGAGAGAGAGAGAGAGAGAGAGAGAGAGATTCGTAACCTAACACAAAGCTATGATAATAATTTTTTTTGTTATCTTTTGACTTTGTATTGTGTGCAAATGAGCGCTCTCTCTCTCTCTCTCTCTCTCTCTCTCTCTCTCTCTCTCTCTCTCACCTGTCTTCATTTATATCCAAGACAGGTGTAGACCGGGCATAGGGGAACATGAACAAGCATCCAGGGAGTTCAAACATAAAAAACAAATACCGTCGCCTTGTCTCACTTTCAACGAGAAATGTCAATAAACAAGGACTGTCTTTTGTTTTTGTTTTGTTTTTTACTATGGCTCATTTCCGCATGTTAGGGTATCTCACAGGCCATTTGTTTGTGTTTTACGTAAAAAAGATAATAATAACAATGATTGCACAACAATATTTTTCAATCTAGGAAACAGCCACTTATAAACTAGTCAAAAATAATATTTCAACTTGAACTAGAAAACAGCCAGAGAGAGAGAGAGAGAGAGAGAGAGAGAGAGAGAGAGAGAGATGCACAGTTATTCTCAAAACCGGAGAAAAATAAATAAACAGTGAAAAACGTAACCTAATTTAAAAGAAAACAAGAGAAAGTCAGTAGCAGATATAAATGACTATTTCGTTACTATATAAACTAACTCCTAAATTATTCCTTTTATGATCACTAGGGCAAAAAAAAAAGAAAAAAAAAATCATGGAAATTCAAAAAAAGAAACAATTTAGAAGTATAAAGGGAGTGAATAAAAACGACATATTTAGCAAACAATGAAACACCAAAGAAGACACTAGAGAGAATGGTGCGCCTTTATAAGAATGAGTCCAGTCCAGGACTCCAGGATTGGTGCGATGACATAGTGGAAAGGGGGGGAGGGGGGCAGAAGGAAATGGCACGTATAAGTGTGAGTGCATTTGTATGTACGTCTGCACTATTGCTTAAGCATGAATAATCTTCAACAGGGTTCCTTAACACGGACCGTTTATGCAAAAGCTTACTGCGTCTTACATTTTATTTTTTTTTTCTTAAGAACTTAAGGTTATTTTCGTTTGTTTTCCAATGGTAGGGACAATTTAGTTTTTCATAATGAGCTTCGCTGTGTCTAAATTGGTTCATTTTATATTTGGTGCCGACTCGAGTTTCGAACGACTTTTTATTACTTGATTAATCATTACGACTAAATCAGTTGAACGATAGTATTACACTTCAATATACAGTCTATGAAGGTGAAAATATAAAATACAGAAATATTTGGAACTGATCTAATAATAATAATAATAATAATAATAATAATAATAATAATAATAATAATTTTCTAAATTTGTATCCATTATCATCAATATTTGTGACGAAACTTAACTTACTTAACTTCTATTGAGTTACCATAAATACTGGCATTGATCCTTCTACAATGCTGATATTTATGTCAGCAGGCCCCCCCCCCAAAAAAAAAAAAAAAAAAAAAAAAATAAAGAAAAAAAGAATGGTCATTTGGACCTACATTCCTTAAAGCACATATATGTTTTCTCCAAAATACTGGCAACTTAGTGCTGCCTTTAGTGAAATTCCCCCAAAATCTTTCATTCATTCACCTTCCCCAAATACTGGCATGTATCATTCCCAAATCAAAGACAATGCAATTCTACTAATTGTGATCTACACAAATACATTGTAATTTACTTGGCTGACTCCCTCGTCAGGCTGGGAGGAACGGAGAGAGGAAAGGTCCCCTTTTGTTCCTTGTTTGACGTCGGCTACCCCGCAAAATAGGGGGAAGTGGCTTGATAAATAGAATAGTAGACCTTCCCCATATACTGGAATTTCTCTTATAAAAACCAGGCAGAAAAATATAAATTCCTACATCACCACGCTCTTAAAAAAACAAGCAGAAAGATCTGAAGTCCACCACCCACACCCTCACCCGCGCCCACCTAACCCCTAAAATATATGTGCGACACAGCCTCAAGCTTCCGCCCTCCCCTAACCAGTTACAAAATCGCATACTGTACGGTAGTTCCCTTAAATAAGCAAACAAGTATCGTTCGGAAAGCTGACTGCGACCTTCACCTGCTAAATATCCTTTATTTATTTATCACTTTTTACTTGCAGCTTGTAAGTAGAAAGGGCAAGTTCACTTTTCGGAAGAGCAAGTGATCATGAGGTTTACGGTTGGGTGGGCGGGAAGGGTGGGAGAGGAGGGTAACGATAGGGGCGTTTGTAATGAAAATAAGTAATGAACAATCATCACTGATCTTCTAGTTATTTTCTTAAGCTACCTTTCATTCATATGTTGTAAAACCTTTGAAAATAAACGTTCATGTAATCTGAAATTATACGAAAACGAGTTGACTATAAACGTTATAAAAATAGCAAAAATAGACGAAATAAAAAGGGAACAGTGATGTTTTGCTTCGCGGTCTACAAACTGACAGGTAACTCGCCTGTCCTTCACCTTGCAGAACAGAACAACCTCGCCTCTGTCACTTTCTCTACAAACAAGGTGACTCCGTTTGTGGAAAAAAAGGGGAAGTCACTACCTGTGAGCATGTACAGCTGGAGACAGGTATTCCTGGCACACCTCGCTCTGAGGAAGTGCACTATATCACACCCTAACTGCGCGGTATAGAGACACCTGGCAGAGAAAGGTATGCCAGAAATGACTGTGTCCAACTGTACGTTCGTGTTGTGTATGTGTGCGTGCATTTGTAATCGATAGAGAAAGATATACGGTAAGTATACAGTACATTATGAACGCTGACAGCAAAATCTAAAATGCCACAGAGAGTAAAATAATCATATCTCGAGGTTATAAAGCAAACAGAAAGAACAACGAAATTAAACATGATAATTAATATCAATTATCAAGGAGGTAACGCATTATAAATCAGAACCTTACAAGGACAAGTCCGAATTTAGCTACCTCCTTTATTGATTAGACGCAATTTACAATGTACTGGACTGCTGGACTTACAATTGAAGCGAAAGAGCGAAGTGAATGAGGGAGATTGCTGAACTTACAATGGACTGAAACTGGTTAACTTACAATGAAATGAAATTGGTTAAATCGCAATGAAGTGAAATTGGTAAAATTACAATGAAGTGAAATTGGTAAAATTACAATGAAGTGAAATTGGTTAAATTTACAAGGAAATTACAATGAAGAGAAAAATTACAATTAAGTGAAATTGGTTAAATTTACAGGGAAATTACAATGAAGAGAAACTGGTTAAATTAAAATGAAGTGGAATTGGTAAAATTACAATGAAGTGAAATTGGGTAAATTTACAAGGAACTTACAATGGAGTGAAACTGGTTAACTTAGAAAGTGGGATGAGAGAGAGAGAGAGAGAGAGAGAGAGAGAGAGAGAGCCCATTACCCTTGAAAAGAAAAAAAAAAGCACACTCACCCTCGAAATCTGTGTAAATCTTGTCCTTGACGAAGAAAGCACCGGACCCGAAATCTATAAGCTTCAGCACAGGGCGTCCTTGGCGGTCCTTCGTCACCAGCAGGTTCTCGTCCTTGATGTCTCTGTGGATAACTCCTGCAGCGTGACATGACACGACCATCGTCACAACCTGTGACGTAACAAAAACAACAACGATGAGTTTCAGACAGGCTGAAGATTGCGTATCTGTGCTAATTTTAATGAAATATATTATGGGATAAATTGTATAAAATGGTTTGCATTAATTTGTTTATAATTATTAGTTAATAATTAGTTGTTGGTAAGATCTTACGTTGTTGAATGAAAATTCAAGAAGAGTTACCTATATGCTACTCTATAATGATTCTAGAGTACTAATAATAATAATAATAATAATAATAATAATAATAATAATAATTTACCTAAATGATTAATGTATAATTACTCTAGAGATAATAATAATAATAATGATAATAATAATAACAATTAAAATTATTAATATTATTATCATTATATGTAAGAAATTCCTTTTCTGAAGTAATAATAATAATAATAATAATAATAATAATAATAATAATAATAAATAATAATAAAAATAATAATAACACGTTGCATAAGGGCTTCCTTTTCTGGTTTAATTGTAATGATACGAATTATTCTATTAAAGAAAAAAAAATCCTTCTCCTCTGCAACAACAACAAACAACAAACACCACCGACTCACCTGCAACATGAGTTCGCGGGCCTCCTCCTCCGGGAGGGGCCCCTTATCGGTGACGTAGTCGTAGAGGTCCTGGCAAGGCTCGGGCCTCTCCAGGATCAGGAAGAAGGAGTCCTCACGCTCGACCCAGTCTATCAGGCGAACTACCTGGGGGATGTGATCGACACGTCGCAGGAGCACCACTTCCATGGGCACACGCTGACCGTTTTCCTGTTTGGGCGAAGAAGGACACTGCGTTTAATAATAATAATAATAATAATAATAATAATAATTTACCTTGATGATAGTCTATAATGACTAGAAATAATAGTGATGATGATAATAATAATAATAATAATATTATAATTATCATTATTATTATATTATTACTATTATTAGATTTAAAATTCTATTGCCATTAATTTTCCTGTCATTAGAAGATGATATCTGTTTAATTATAATCATATTAATAATAATAATAATAATAATAATAATAATAATAATCTAATATTTCCTACCAATTGGAATTACAACAGATAACAATAATAACTTCTTATCCTTTAACATATACTAAATAAAAGAAAAATAATAATTATTCTGCCTTGCATACAAAATATTCAGAACATGGAGTTTATCAACAATAACAAGACCTAAAAATAAACAATAATCAATATACATTTATGCAAAAGAAAGGCTTTGTTTACAAGACACTGAAAGTTAAGAAAGGATCCAAATATACAAAAAAAGGGTAAACAATGGCACAACAGAAGACACGAGTTTTTTTTTTTTTTTTTGTGGTAGAAACTGATAAATGAGCCCTCTGTATTTGTTTCTACCATTGTTTTCTTATGTCACTAACTAACTAACTAACAAACAAACAAACAAACCCACACACACACACCTAACTTGCCATATCAATATTATACAACATTTTATTTCCTTTATTTAAATCGTAGTTTTCTTCAGGTATCCAAAAAAGATATGAATATTATCATTATAATATTATAATGTATCATTATTATTATTGGGCATGCTCTTCGCACTCCCCAAGAGAGAAGACCCAGGCATACATGGCTGAGGACTATGAATCTTGAAGTAGATGATTAATCTGTATACTACAAAAACTTGCATTACGCAAAATATAGTGGAAATATTGATTTTAATATTGTTATTGTTCTTAAAATATTCCATTTTCACTGGCCTATTTTCCCTGTTGGAGCCCCTTGGGCTAATAGCATCTTGCATTTCCATCTAGGGTTGCAGCTTAGCAAGTAATAATAATAATAATAATAATAATAATAATAATAATAATAATAATAATAATAATCAGAAAGCCAGAAAAACAGAGCGAACTATAGAGAAAAATACTCACTACAAGTTTACCCCAAACCTCCCCCCCCCCCTTCCCAAGGGACACCCTCACAGCCTTGAGCTAGGGAAACTGTTGGAGGAGGCGACCCACATTAGCATAAACAGTGGCGAGACAATAAAGAGCATATCAATCTCTACATGCTCTTTTGTAGCATCAGCAACAGTGACAGCTTGTACGCTATCTCTCTCTCTCTCTCTCTCTCTCTCTGGCCAGCAACAATGAGCGTAAAATCATTCATCTTGTTCTTGCAAACAAAACGCTGTCAACCAAGTGTAACTTATGACCGACAGGTCGATGCTACTGATTTTTTTTCGTCTTATAGATATGAACAAGGACAGTCTTCAGCTCCTCCGTCAGGGTGGTTCGTACACGCGCACGCACACAAAATACACACACTCACACAACGACGAAAATCCTTTCCTGTACCTTTCTGTAAAAAAAAAAAAAAAAAATCTATCTCGTCCAATGACGGAGTTACCAACTGGGAAACTGGGGATTTTTTTTTTTGGCTTATAATATACAGCTTCAGTTAGTTTATACCCATATCTGTATTTGCATGTACGAGTGGCCCATGAAATCTACAAAACGGTTATAAATCAACACCATGTATATATATATATATATATATATATATATATATATATATATATATAGTATGTATGTATATAAACTCGTATACATATGAAAGGTGTGTGAGCGTTTATGTGTGTGCAGGCACTTAGGTATGTTCCTCCCCATCTTAAACCCGTTCCGAATAAGCCCTATAGGACTATGAAGTAAGTCTTCCGCTCATGTGCTACATTCTTCAAAGTAAGCCCTGCTGGAAGGCCGACACTAGTTCCGCCAACCACCGGTCACTCTGGCAGCAGGCCTACTGTATGCTGCCAAGCAGCAAATTGGTTCAGTCCAACAAGAAGATTTCTATTTCCATACGGAATTAACTTAAGATAACCAAGACTCGACTAAGAAAAAATCTCTCTCTCTCTCTCTCTCTCTCTCTCCTCTCTCTCTCTCTCTCTCTCTCTATATATATATATATACACACACATATATATATATATATATATATATATATATATATATATATATATATATATTTATGTGTGTATAATAATAATAAGATAGTCTCAATTGTTGGAATCAAACGACTGAACTGCTTTGAGTCCACCATTTAACTCCATGCTGCACCATTAATGACCTTACATTAATACCCCTTTAGAAATAATCGAAGGACGTGTAGCGCCATCGACTTAATGTGGGAGGAAGGGGAAGGGACTCTTAGGCCTACTACGATGAACCTATTTACTGCCGGGGGGGGGGGGGAATAGGAAAAGAGGGATAAAGCCGTTAGAGCAACATCCTCCTGATTTTGGTTTCCTCAATTCTGGGACTGGGAAAAGAGCTTTGTAAACACCCTATTCAGGAAGCTTTTTGTTCCTCTTGGGGAGAACGCATCGCCTAGACTGGTACAGGTACTGGTACTAATATGACACACAGGAATTGCTACTTTTCGGCCAGATACAAGAATTGCTACTTTTCTGACTGATACAGGAATTACTACTTTTCTGCTCGATACGGGGTGCTACACATCTGACTTGAAAAATGGCAAAAAGGCTGATCAATAACTGTCCGCAAAACCATTTAAAAAGTATGCTCTTGTTTGTTTATTTTCCATTTTTTATTCAAGGCGAAACTTATGCTAAAAAAAAAGACACGAAACCAACATAATTATCCACAAGTAAAATATACCATATAGAATTTTAATATGAATTGAGAGAGAGAGAGAGAGAGAGAGAGAGAGAGAGAGAGAGAGAGAGAGAGAGAGAGAACATCTTTGTACAATAGGTGTGAGCAGTAAAAAAAGAAATGAAACAAGGCAAAACCTTCCCTCAAAATGGCCACAGCACGCTAGAGAGAGAGAGAGAGAGAGAGAGAGAGAGAGAGAGAGAGAGAGAGAGAGAGAGAGATGCCTTTTCTTGTCTCCCCTCACTCCATTTATCGCCACCTTCTAGACCTTGACTCTCCCCTCGGGTCATATGCGTGACTTCCATAACGCTGTCATAGGCCTAAATTGGTGCCGCAGGAGGCGTCAAATGCGCCGTAACGGTGTCATAGGCCTATTGGGTTACCCGCAAAAGGGATCAGCTAACATAATATTGACACTAGACCTACTGGACATCTCCCAGAGCAGGCCTCTAGCTAAGTACCCCCCCCCCCCCCCCCCCCCTTAGACCGAAGCGGTTCTACAAAACCCTCTTTCCACAAACCTCTCATAACAGAATCTCCGCTTTCAAGGCAACCAGAGCCACACTCATTATAATTTCATGGTGATCTGGGTCACTATTAGGCATAAGAAATAATCCGTTTGGGAAACTAGGCCTATGGGAGGTAAGAACAAGGCTCAAGTAAAATGTGCCACGTATAAGCAATGTTTGTTTATGATAGACACAGCAGACGACTCAACCCAAAAAACACATTATGTATATATATATATATATATATATATATATATATATATATATATATATATATATATATCCATCCAACAGTGGAGGGGAAAACCAAAAATATTCTAGATCGACCTCCCGGCGAATGCCTTTATTCAACAATAATAAACCTCCTTACCAAAGCGGCCTCTCCTTACCTCCCCTGTAGCAAAGTCACCGCCAGACAGAAACCACACACCAACTCCCTTACGCTCCCTCCCCCTCCCCTTGGACCCCTCCACTCTCCTCTAATTTCCTTCCCCTTCTTACCTTGTGTAAGACTCTCCCTCTCTCTCCCCTCTTTTCTCCTCACTACTACGCACTAACTTTGAGTTGGCG
>NC_090734.1:148677762-148682762 GCF_036898095.1 Palaemon carinicauda
GTCATTAAGAAATGTCATTCCCTTCCATTACTTGGCGTTTTCCTGGATTAAACATTTCTGCTCACTCGTGCGTGCTTGCGAGCTAGCATACTTTGAGCGTGTGCTGTGGCGTGTCCACAGAGTTTTCTCCTTGGAAAGAAATTTTCGATTACGTTTCAAACAGAAGGAGAGATTTGGCGTTGTTATTATTATTATTATTATTATTAGCTAAGCTACAACCCTAGTTGGAAAAGTGGGATGCTATAGACTCAAAGGCTCCAACAAGGAAAAATAGCTCAGTGAGGAAAAAAATTAAGTAAATTACAAGAGAAGTAACAATTAAGATAACATTTTATAGAACATTATTGCTATAAAAAAGGAAATTAAGCCTAAACGATTGGTGATAGTATTAATAATTGTTAGCATTTATTTCTCAGGTAACCTCTCCACCTTCCCCAACTTCGTATGTATTCAAATCGAGCAACCTTCGAAAGAAAAGGTCAAACAAACTCACCCTATTTCTGTGTCCGAAGAGGACAATACAGACATCCCTCAAGTGCTACTACTTACTGTACCGAGCGCATTCTCGCAAGACGCAATTTCGAGAAACCTCGAAGTGCGCCAGGAAAGCAAATAATTAGACCGAAGGTGACGTTACTTCGTCGTGGAAGAGTTTAAATACTCGCCCTCCCCCGTCAGTAAAGCCGACCAACCTATACCGCGAGCCTACCTTGGCACAGTTCCTGTAGGCAGTGCCACTAACACATTCAAGCGTCCCTGGGGTAAGGGAGAGGGAGTGGGGTGAGGGAGGGGGCGACCTCTGGAACTTCGTCGTACGAGTAAAAAGATCTGTTGAAAGTTCTGATTTGGATTTCTTTTTTTATTTACGCTTGGAACTTGATAGATATTTTCATACAGGTTTCGTAGTTTATTTTCATTGGTAACAACTACGCTAATACTCATATAAGGCCTAATCATGAGAATTGGGGCATTGTATGAGTATTGTACCAGCACCCATATTCCCCCCCCCCTCTCTCTCTCTCTCTCTCATACAAATCAGACATCAATCTTCGTTTTCCTCCCTCTCAACAACCGGACACCAATATTTCTATATCAATAACTGAACACCAACAACCGGCCCCCCCTTCTCCCTCATCTAGGTAAGGGGAACTCTCCCTTCCCGTCCCCTCTCCACCCACTCCTACCTGCCTCCATTTCTTAAGGTTGAATCATTAAAACGGGGTCGGCCTCGACATTCCTTGCTCAGAGCAAACGACCTACTCTACGCAGCCGTTACCTGCTGCTTAGCAGTAGACCCATGATGGGGATCTTGACCTTTTATCATAATAAACACTGAACCAACAGCCCAGGTCTTGCCGAAATGAAGTGGCGCATTTAATGAGGAATTGATTATAATATCAATCGACGTAGGCACTACCAAGATCTCTTGCCAAATGTAGGTCTAAGTCTACCTAAATGATAGAAGCAAATCTCTCTCTCTCTCTCTCTCTCTCTCTCTCTCTCTCTCTTCCACCTGCCGTTCTATCACTGATGTAACTAACATTTCGCCTGAGCAGGTGGTTTTCCCAGCCTGACGCCACCTGCCTTCATATAGAGTTCGATCCACTTCCTCCTCCTTCTCTTCACCTGTACGTGAAATCAACGCTTGATAAATAACCATGACGGCAAACCAACACACGGACATAACACAAAACCGCCCACACCTGTCACATACAAAACCAGTCAGCTGTTGCCGTCTGCGATATGGCTACCAAATTAGAAACACCAGAAAATTTAAAAAGAATCATAGAACAAATTTCTTGTTACATGCTACTTGATTTGCACTTTCGTGGTATGTGAAGTATACGGTGTTCAAAACTCCCTTGCCGGAACTACGGAAAGAGAAAGAAAGAATGAAAGAAAAAGAAAAAAACCTTGCTCGGGAACAGTATCCACACTTTCTCTTTCAAAGCGAAAGTCGACTTGAGAGAGAGAGAGAGAGAGAGAGAGAGAGAGAGAGAGAGAGAGAGAGAGGTGTAGGGGGCACAAGTCGTGTATTGCAAGCAATCAGTTTCCTTATGGCCCTGGATCTAGACCAGTGTGGAACAGCTAACAAACAACGCCGGTGCCTTGTATCTAAATAACACACACACACACACACATATATATATATATATATATATATATATATATATATATATATATATATAATATGTGTGTACGTGTATATTGAATATTTTTTAACTCGGATGATCTCAACAACAACAACAACAACAATAATAATAACATCAACTTAGGAATAAATATACAACAGGAAATGCGGAACTTAATAAACGGATGACCAGCTCGAGCTAATTGTGGTCACATGATTGTGGCTTTCAGGAAGAAGGAGGAGGAGGAGGAAGAGGAGAGGGATTGGAGTATAGGATGAGAGGGGAGGGGGGAAGCTGACACTGGTCGGTAGCTATAGGTCCTTGAAGGACTAAATTGTTAAAATCCTGTTTCCTGAAAGTTTTCTCTTTCGTTGCGGCTTATGTGTGCGTGTGTGTGTGTGTGATGAAGTGGTGTGTTTGTTTTACTTGAGAGAGAGAGAGAGAGAGAGAGAGAGAGAGAGAGAGAGAGAGAGAGAGAGAGCCTACCACACGAGAGTGAATTGCACGGCGAGAACAAAACTTTCCATTCTAAGCGAGAGGAAGGACTGTGTATGTATACAAACATACATACCGGAACCTTACTGTAATGAACAGCAATTATTAACGAAATCCTACGCTTCTTTCACCTTAACAGTAACAAGATTTAATAAAAAAAAAAAAACACATAAATAAAAGTCTCCATCCACACGTGCACAGAACAGCAAAGCATCTAACCTAAATCTTTGGCTGTTACCATCGCCACACTCTGCTGATGAGCAGGGAGGGGCGGGGGAGGAAAGGTGCGGGGGAGGGGAGGGGAGGGGGTGTTGGGGGAATCTAAGGCAACGCCGTCTAACCTTGTTCTCAATAAGCTACCCAAACGACGCGACACTCCTGCTGGTGTTTGATCGTGGTCAGAAATCAAATTAATGAGATTAAGCCGATTCTGACCGACTGACAGCCATAGGAGGGAATTATTATTATTATTATTATTTTTATTATTATTACTAAACTAAGCTACAACCCTAGTTGGAAAAGCAGGATGCTATAAGCCCAGGGGATCCAACAGGGAAAATGGCCACGTGAGGAAAGGAAATAAGCAAAGTACAAGAAAAGTAATTAACAATTAATGCAAAATACTTTAAGAGTGACAGCATCAACATAAGTATTTCATATATAAACTATAGAAACCTTTAAAAAAGGAGGAAGAGAAATAAGACAGAAGAGTGTGCCCGAGTGTACCCTCAAGCAAGAGAACTCCAACCCAAGACAGTGGAAGACCATGGTGCAGAGTCTATGGCACTACCCAAGACTAAAGAGCAATGGTTTGATTTTGTTGTGTCCTTGTAGAGAAGCTGTTTACCATAGCTAAAGAGTCTCTTCTACCTTTACTATAATTAACTATAGTAATGTCAATTTAAAAATATTTTCATAATAACGCAATTCTGACCGGAATTGGAAAAGGGGGGGGGGGAGTATATTGCATTAATAACTCAGTGTATTATCTAAAATAATATGTATACGAAGAAAAATAAAAATAAATCAATTGAAGAGGAACCTTACGTAGAAAATAATCATAATTCACATGCATAATTAATCATTAAATTATGATTGTTAATTAATAGTGATTTAAACGATTTATAAACAAGAAATCCACGACAGTCAGAGTATAAGCTTTTTTTTTATTAAGTTTCTCAAAGTAGTTTCTAAGAAATATTTAGTTTTATGCAAACCTTCAGCTTACCGTAGTTACCTTTTCGCATGTACGCGCGCGTATGCGCTCCAGAATAAGATAACATTCATAGTTTCCTGTAGCTTAAGGACTAGATAAATGTAATTTTATACCAACTTTCTATGTATTTATATGTTTTGTTATATCCATATATAAAAAAACCCACTAGATTTGCATTAATATTCTTTAAAATAATTACGTAAACAAAGCCATGTCTTTTGCAATTATGTATAATAATTCACTCGCAAATAAGATGAAAGAATACCAATCAATGTTATTCAAAAAAGTATATAACAAGAGAGCAAAATGGAGAGTATTTTCCAAAAACTACTTTCTCTTTGATAGCATTCAGATTTTTTTTTTAAATTTATAATTTTTTTTAAAGGCTTTACGTGTCAAATACGATGCATCGATTAATCTGATTTGAATGTATGTATATAGCTCATTACCATACAAATGACCCTCTCTCCAGTCAACCCGCTAATTATATACATGTACATACATACATACATCCATACACACACACACACACACACACACACATATATATATATATATATATATATATATATATATATATATATATACATATATATATATATATATATATATATATATATATATATATACATATATATATATATGTGTGTGTGTGTGTGTGTGTGTGTGTGTGTGTGTGTGTGAGACAAGAAAAAAGAAACAGCTTCCGTACTCACCACACCCCATGCAGGCACTCGGTCCTTCATGATGTGCTTGATGGCCACGGGAGCACTATCGTGAAGGGAAACTCCAGCATACACGGCTCCGAACCCGCCTTTGCCGATCTGGTCCGAAATCGTCCTCCCTCTCTCGTCCACTTTTTTGTTCAGACGATACCTTCTTTCACCTCCTCCTCCTCCTCCACCACAACCTCCTCCTCCAACACCTCCACCACCACGTCCTCCGACACCTCCACCACCACGTCCTCCGTTGCTACCATCGCCGCCTCCTCCTCCTCCTCCTCCTCCAACTAGGCCTCCTCCTCCAACAGCAGCTTGTCTCTGATTTCCACCTCCTCGCCCTCCATCTCCTCCTCCTCCTCCTCCTCCCCCTCCTCCTCCTCCACCACCCGTCTCGACTTTCGAAGTAGTGCTGCTATTGCACGTGGTCGTGGCTGT
>NC_090734.1:148685262-148690262 GCF_036898095.1 Palaemon carinicauda
TATATATAATATATATGAATAAGGATATGTCTGAGGCCTTTGTTCTGTAGTGGACTATCAAAGGCTGCACTTTGTTGTTATCGACTATAGGCGAAATCTAACCGAGATCATTTGAGTCAAAAGGCGAATGATATATACACAGTATATATACATACATACATACATACATATATATATATATATATATGTGTGTGTGTGTGTGTGTGTGTGTAAGCCGAGTAAAGTAAGTTTTGGTCTTATTGTAGGGTATTAAAGAGCATGTCTAAAGAAAGATGTTATGCAACTATATTACCAGCCTCACATGTCATACTCCATCATCCAGTCAAAACCCTTGATCATCTACAACTGAAAAATGGATTAGAATCCCGTAGAATATCATCTCAAGCGATCTCGGCCAGCCATTTATTATACATTTGCTCTGGATTTATATCGATAGATTGGAGTGATTTTCTGAAGATTTTCAATCTTTTCACAGTTATTTTTTATGCGATAAATGTTTGCATTTTCAAACTGATGATCGTTTAGACTTTGTCAATATGTCGAAAAAACAATTAGGCCTATTATTAACAAGAATTTTCTTGAATTCTTGACAAAATCGACTCCGTACAGAGCAAAACTACGCATCAACGGAGTAGGGCGAAGCAAACCCTTTAGGCCTACTGTGCTCTCCCTCAGAGTAGAAGAAGGAAAAGAAGAAAAACAAGACTTGCTCGTTTTCTGAAGATTGCTGGAGATGCGAACCTAATCACCCCGGCCCGTCTAGGCCTATGCGCCGTTTTCACCATTCCTAGGCCCCCACGTCACCTTCCTTTCTTTTGTACATTAGAAAAAATAAAATGAACACACAATTGAAAAAAAAGTGAGACCAACCCTTAAAATTCCAAAGGCCTGACTAAAACCTGCTATAGGCCTATAATGATTTTTTTTTATAGAAGCAGAACATAGCTGGGAACTGTCTGGAAGTCCTACGAGTATACCTAGGTACGTATACGCCATGTATACAAAACACGTGCCAAATGCGTGTGGTGCATACATGAAAGTTTGCAAATATACATAATACACATAAATATACACATGGACACATGTAGTGTCCAATAAATAAATGACATGGTTTCAAATTTGGTTGTTTCCTGTTCCCTAGGCCCAGGGCAAGAAAGGGGTTAGTAAGCAAACCACCTGGATCATAACTTGCTTAAATAATAAAAATAAAATGAGAAATAGAAGCTGGAGGACCCAAAGGATGACATGTGCGAGGCGAAGGGAGAGGCGGCGAGTGTAACATAGGCCTAAGGATGTAGTAGCGTCGTAGGCCACCACTTTTGATGGGACGTGTCTAGACTCCCGTCACCTAACGCCGTACCAGAGGCCTCTATTATGAACGCTTTACACATTCTTCTCCGTCTCTCAAGGACTAGAAGCGCCGTGCTTACAAAAAAAAAAAAAAAAAAAGTGGGGGGGGATACTCTTTTTCGTCACATACCCGGCAGTATAATATAATCTTAAGAATGCCTTTAAAAGCCTTTAACGTACGACCTGGTCCGTTCAAAAGGCCTATCTTCGGCTTCCAATCTCCCTGAAGGAAGGGGAAATGCTTATATATATATATATGTATATATATATATATATATAGAGAGAGAGAGAGAGAGAGAGAGAGAGAGAGAGAGCAAAATTTACGTTTCATGCTTAAAAAGTTTGAAGGTCCCAGATAAGTAGGTAGGTAAGCCTATCTCGTTACGAGGTCATAGAGAGAGAGAGAGAGAGAGAGAGAGAGAGAGAGAGTAATAATTAGGTCTGACCAGTAAAGATATTCAGGGTTCATTCCTCAATAATTAGGAAACAACGTCTGTTGCATCTACACTGCGGAGAGGGAGAGAGAGAGAGAGAGAGAGAGAGAGAGAGAGAGCCGTTTACTCCTCTCAGCTTAGTTTATATTTCTGTCGAACAGAGCAAACCCACTTAGGCTGATACGCCTCTTCATTCAACCTAATTAGGTTTCGATATCATTCATTAAAATGTCTACGAGTTTTTAAGAACTGTTTTCGCTTCGATTTAATTAACGCGCTGATGATGTGAAGTTATGTAAAAAAAAAAAAAAAAAAAAAAAACACGTTCCCCACTGAAATAGGATACTAGTGATCATAAATATGGGATGAAATGGCTACTAGCACTATCAATGGTTACTACTAGGGCTAGATGTCCTCGGAGAGCTGAAGGAAAAGATGCCACTCCCAGATAAGAGAGAAGAGGGGGGGGGGGGTCAGCTTTGAAGAATCCAAATTCGAGATTACAATAAAAAATCCAAATACTAAAACCGTATCTCATTATGGCTATTTTCCCGCAGTTGCTGCTACGCAATAGTTTGGTATGCATACGAAGAACCTTTGCATGTTTTGGTTTCTTATCTAAACTGGAGTGAAAGGAAGGGGGGGAGGGGAGGTTGAAAACATACGCACACACATTTCAAACCCTCCATTCATTCTTCCATTTGTTGATAATCGATTTACTAGAATCAGCGGAAACTCCACTTCACAAGGAATTAGGTCACACAACTAGAATAATTAAAGCTGTTTCGTTTCGTATGTTTACATTTAAATCTATTAAAATGACCACTAGGAATGTACGAGGTAGAAGGTGCGTCATCACATAGGAGACTAGGAAAAAAATAAAACAAAACATATGGTTCAGACGATATAGGTCACCAACCATCACAATTTATTTCAATTGCTTAATTTCCAAACACCGTTTATGACAACCATAACATTTTAAGCGGTGAATATAAGCATCCTTTATGAATTAGAGGAAATAAATAAGTGTGGAGCAGTGCCAACTCGGCCTATGTCTGGTCCTTAGACCTCAACAACAAGAAAAACTTCTGGCCAAGCTGTTGATCTCATGTGAACAATGTACAGAAAAAAAAGCGAGTGCCTGGAGGAAACCGAATGTCAGCAGCAGTGATATTATTAATTCTCTCCGATTAAAAGTGATTATCAGCCAAATATTCGTAACCCCGTGGTGATGAAGTGGCCAGGCCTTTAGATAACAAGACCAATACTTGTTGATGGTCAAGTGATAATTTCGCGTGGGCAATCTCGGCAGTACGCATGTGTGCGTGTGTGATTGCGTGAAATTCGCTTGGTCAAAAAAAAACAAGAAAAAAAAAAGAAAAAAAAGAAAAAAAAAAAAAAACAAACCTCTTAGCTCAATGTCTTGGCCCATTCCACAGCAGGCAAGACAAATCTCCATCATGTTAGAAATAAATAACGATTCCGGCAAATCACTGGGAAAACAAATGTATTAATACATTTACGAAATTTAAATGTTACAAGGAAAGTAAAATATTCATTTTACCATAGCCTTTTTTTTTTGGGGGGGGGGTTAAAAATGAAAACCCATAGACGATAATGATGTTACTTAAAGCAAGACTTTGATCATTACATATCTAAATTGTATAATCTAACAGCTGGTTGGTAAGGTTTGGGTTATTAAATGCAGCTTATCTAAACATATGAGATCTGCATATATGAAATTATCAATCAGCCCTTCAAAAGAGTGGAAATGTGTTTTCATTGAAACTAAAGTTGCAATAATCATATATATATATATATATATATATACATATATATATCACGACTAAATTAAACAGAATTATATCAAGTAAAAAAAAAAAACTTCTTAATCTACGTAGTAGTTTATAAAATAAACAACACAGTATATCCTAGACATTCAGACACATTTTATTAGCTTGGTTATTCACTTGTAATACTAACAACACAAACATTATCATCACAACATTCACATATTTGCCATAGGCCTAACAATATAAAAAAGTTCCTCAAAGAACTCACCATTAGGCACTGATTTCTGTTTTGATCTTTCCACTGGAAGGGGCAGATTCGAATTCTGGATGAGTACATTGAACATTCTCTGCATGAACATTTTTCATAACAAAAAAAAAAAAGAAAAAAAATGTTAATGTTGATTTTCGGGGGTCACAAACCGGAAGTGCGACACTTATAATTATTCCATGTGACAGCTAAGCTTCAGTAGCGTTAAGTTGTCGTATATCCACCTTTCTTGCTCTTATCTGTTAATTGACACTTCTCCATAAGGGGCTCGTTTTCTTTTTTTACTGACGTAGAATGACGACGTGTAACATCCACGTCCGTACTTCTCTGAGTCTAGCTTACTACTGAATGTTTTGAGTCGACTTACAACTTATATCAATGCGCCGTTTGACCGTTGTGGAAATGAGAACAAGGTCTCGTTCTTTAGTATGAGTCTCTTCAGGACATTAAAAAAAGTTCAAGAGAACAAACAACACTATGCAAGCACTAACTATATAATAATGTAAACTAACCAACTTCTATTTCAATATATAAATAAACGAAAACATATGGGAACTACTTCATCACGTGGGCGTAATGTTTACGTCGCAGACTAAGAGGGAGTTGCGAGGCTCAGTGACGTCACCGCGCCGTGAGAGAAGGTCCCATGAAAACCAATGCCACCTGACATTATGTTAGTCTACGTATATACCTTCTCTTCTGTTATATAAGATCACTCTAATTTTCTAACGATACGAGTTTTAACCTAAAAGTAAATATAATAGGATTCGACTATGAACAAATCTTAGTCGTGACTGTAGCCTCGGCAGCAAAACCATTCGTAATCTCTGGAAAATCTAGCATTTTTCCAAGTAGGCGGCGCATGTGCTGCATAAATGTTGTGACGTCACTCCTGGCAGCCTTGACAGATCGTTGTGTTTGGAGATGCGAGCGATGAAATATCGCAACTTTTGTAATATCTGTCAATGTTGTGCAATATTTCCAATCTCTTACTTGCACCATATGGAGATAGTAATCAATAAGAATAATTTCTGAATGAATATACTTGATGTTTCTAAACACTGTATAGGTCACCACTTTCTAATTAATAGCTAATTGTTAGTGATAGTAATCGTGATTTCCCTTAGAGTTTTTCAACTAACTTTCAATTATTGT
>NC_090734.1:148701796-148706796 GCF_036898095.1 Palaemon carinicauda
TATTAGGTTGTCGAACACCTTTGTTCGAAAAAGACTATTCTTTCCTGACCTTTGTGTACCGGGGTTCATTGTCTACAAACCTTATGCATTTGTGAGTGATTCCACCTCTTCGAACCGTCTGACAATTAGGTTTGACAACCGAGTTCGACAACAGAGTTCGACGAACCATTCAACTGTGTAAACCCCGCTTAAGAAGGGGGAGGGAGTGGATAGAGTTGAATATGTTCATGTGCGTATTCATCTAAATATTTAGATGGCATTTTTGGCGCCTCGGGTGCACTATAGTCAATTCTTTTTAGTGAGGCAGATTTGCAGTGACACTCAGGGGTGCTCTTTTAGCTCGGAAAAGCTTCCTGATCGTTGATTGGTGGGACAAGATAATTCTAACCAATAAGAGAGCAGGAAACTCTTCTAAGCTAGAAGGGCACCGCTGCGAGTCAGTGCAAATGCGCCTCATTAAAATTTTTTTAGTATAGTATACATCTATACATACATGCATATGCGCATACATACATAAATACATACATACATAAACGCATGGATATTAAATACATCATTATACACGTGCGTGATGTGCATGGCCATTATCACGCCTAACATTGTTAAAGATTAATCGCCATGACTTATAGTTCCCTCAGCCCTCCCGAGAAAGAAAAAAAAAAAAATGGGTGTCGATGACCTGAAACTTATTATGCCGTGTCGTGATTTTTCTTTTATGATCGAGCGAATACGGCTAATTATGCTTTCTTTGACGAGGCGAAGTTATCGGCTTTATGGTGCTGGGTGATAAAAGGCAAAGAAGCCACCGGGAGTTTGCTGACAAATTTTAGGGGAGACCGGGACATTCTAATGAAGGCACATGCGCTTTTTGATGTTTCGCGAAGGGATTTTGATTATTCTGGGATGTCCTCTTTTTTTTATTATTCATTTATTTATTTATTTATTTATTTTTTGCTTGTGCAATCATCCGCTTGTTGCTGGTAAAATGATTGATTTGTTAATTACTTAGGCTTTTAAAATATTATATATATTATCATTGTTATTATTATTATTATTATTATTATTATTCCGGAGATCCATTTTTTTTTTTTTTTTTTTTTTTTTTTTTTTGGTGCAATCGTCCGGTCGTTGCTGGTGAGATGATCGATTAGTTAATTACATTGGCTTATAAAATATTGTTATTATTATTATTATTATTATTATTATTATTATTATTATTATTATTGTTGTTGTTGTTGTTGTTGTTGTTGTTGTTGTTGTTGTTTTTCTTGGGATCGATTTTTTTGCTAGTGCATTCGTCCGTTCGTTGCTGGTGAGATTATTGATTAGTAAATTACATTGGCTTTCAAAATATTATTATTATTATTATTATTATTATTATTATTATTATTATTATTATTATTATTATTATTATTATCTGAGCTACAACCCTAGTTGGAAAAAGCAGGATGCTTTAAGCCCAGGAGCTCCAACAAGGAAAAATAGCCCAGAAAGGAAAGGGAACAAGAAACCAAATAAAGTATATATATGAGATGTTATGAACAATTAATATGAAATATTTTAAGAACAGTAACAACATAAACATAGATCTTTTACATAAACTATGAAAAAGATCTTTTACATAAACTATAAAAATAAATTTATGTCAGCCTGCTCAACTTAAAAAACATTCGCTGTAAGTCTGATATTTTGAAGTTTGCATACGATGGGATATATACAGTACTGCTAGCGTAAAGGAGTCTTTTCTAAATTAAGTTTTTGACTTTGAATATTTCTATTATATAATTTGTTTTTGGCTTTCGGGTAATATTAACTTCATATTTTATAATCTTGATTTTATTTTTCGTCTTGGTTAAGTTGCCCTTTACAAAGTGTGATCTTACCTGGCAACGATTCCGAAATATAAAAAAAACTATAGCAGCAGACCTCCGCCACGGCAGCTCATTTCTCGACCTTATGCTCGACTTTGACTTGGATCTTCGGCCTTCAACATGTATTGATTGGCGTGGATTTTCATACACTAAAAGATGAACCAAGTTTGAAGTCTCTGTGACAGGATGTCCAAATTATGGCTGATTCATGAACTGGACGTTTTGCTTGACCATGAGTTTGACCTTTGACCTTGATCTTCCAAAATTTAATCATTACCAGCTTTTTATATGCCAGTTAATTCCCTCAAGTTTCATTACTCAACGATTAAGATTATGGCCAGGAAGCTGTTCACAATCAAACACATACAAACAAACAAACAAACTCAAACAAGGGTGAAAACATAACCTCCTTCCGACGTCTTTGGAGGAGGTATTAATAGTAATAATGATGATAATAATAGTAATAATAATAATAATATTATTATCATTATCATTATTATTGTTATTATTATTGCTATTTTGGTAATAATAATAATAATAATAATAATAATAATAATAATAATAATAATAATAATAAAGGACATTTTTATAATATTAGAGATTTTCAGACTGAACTTTGAGATTCACAGCTCTCAAGTGTCCTGAAACCTAACTTGAAGCAAACATGTTGTTATTTGTAACTTCTTTTCGAATCCTATCTTCAGCCCCTCTCGAAAAAAAAAAAAAAAAAAACGCCGGAAGTATAAAATTCACAGTTTTAATCTTCCTGACCAACTTATTCCCTCAAATACGAACCCTTATTGTTAATTTTATTTGCGGTTTAATCATGCCGTCATAACAAGATTCATTTGTAGATTCATGAAGTTAATAGATGATTTTTTTTTTTTTACGTAGGAATTCATTATCAGTGAAGGAATTTCAATCATTTTGATTACTATTTACTATTGTTTTTATTAGAATCGGTAATGGAATCGTAAGAAATTAAACATTATGTAGAATTTAAACTCCTATCATCATTACAAATTAAAATGATTCAAAGTATATATATATATATATATATATATATATATATATATATATATATATATATATATATATATATATATATATAATATTTCTTCTTCTATTGACACCTTCGAATGTATTTTCAATTGTCTTAAGCTATAAATATTATCTCTCTCTCTCTCTCTCTCTCTCTCTCTCTCTCTCTCTCTCTCTCTCTCTCTCTCTCTCTCTCATATTTCTTCAATTGACACCTTCGAATTTATTTTCAATTAGGCTATAAATATTTCTCTCTCTCTCTCTCTCTCTCTCTCTCTCTCTCTCTCTCTCTCTCTCTCTCTCTCTCTCTCTCTCATATTCAATTGACACCTTCGAATTTATTTTCAATTAAGCTATAAATATTTCCTCTCTCTCTCTCTCTCTCTCTCTCTCTCTCTCTCTCTCTCTCTCTCTCTCTCTCTCTCTCTCTCTCTCTTATATTTCTTCTATTGACACCGAATGTATTTTCAATCGTCTTAGGCTACAAATGTCTCTCTCTCTCTCTCTCTCTCTCTCTCTCTCTCTCTCTCTCTCTCTCTCTCTCTCTCTCTCTCATTAAACCTTTCATTTTTCCCTTGATCGAGGGAACGAACTTTGGTTACTTACTTATGATAAGCAGAATAAATTATAAGAGGGTAAAGAATATGGGCTGTTTTTGTTATTGTGGTCGTTTTTAATGTTGTCTTTAGTGTTTCTATATTATCACGGCCTTCTTGCTCATAATAACAGCTCATATTCAAAGGTAATAATCTCTAGATGAAAAAAGGTCTGGTGTAGCACTTTGGACCTGGACCTACTAAATTGCCTCTTAATTTTCTTTGAGAAAACGCCCTATTACGGTTTTTATTGTTACTGCGTTTTTCCATCGTCAGTATATTATATATATATATATATATATATATATATATATATATGTATATGTGTATATATATATATATATATATATATATATATATATATATATATATATATATATATATATATATATATATATATATATTTATGTATCTATATATACATTCATGTGTGTATACACACAGTCTATTTATGACATTTATTTACAGAGTTGTTAAGTATTAACAATTTTGGTCATAATTTTCCTCTTTTCCTCATATATCATTCCAAGACAGTCTATCTCGACAAGTCTTATTATTATTATTATTATTATTATTATTATTATTATTATTATTATTAGGAAGTTGTTGTCGTTGTTATTGTTTTTGTTGTTGTTGTTGTTGTTGTTGTTATTGTTATTGTTGTTGTTGTTGTTGTTGTTGTTGTTAAGAGTCGCAGAGTTAAAGGCAAGTAGAGAAGAGATGAAAAGACACGAGAGGTATTCGTGTTCGCTTTTGGTGTCTTGAGCTGTTTATTCGTATAATATAAAAGGCATTTCCTGTGATAAGGTTTTTTTTTCTTTTTATCAAGCTTCAAATTGTTTACTTTTACGATTAGTTTAGATGACGATACGTTCGATATCAAGTCAGGATGGCCGAGCGGTCTAAGGCGCTGCGTTCAGGTCGCAGTCTGGTCTTCCAGGCGTGGGTTCGAATCCCACTCCTGACACGAAATTTTTAAAAGAAGGATTGTTAGTTGCAATGTGGCGTGGTAGAATATGGGTTTAGAGTGAAAAAATGCGAAGCTTTCTGAAAGTTTTGTGTGTTTGAATACTAAAACTTTAGGGTCATGAAGTTTTTTTTTCGTGTTTTAATGCTAAATATTCCTAAAATTTTCCCTGTTTCGAGTGCTAACATTTCCTGTCGTTTTTATTTTTTTGTGTTTGAATGCACAATTTTTCTAAAGTTTTTTTGTGTTTTGATTGCTAAACTTTCCTATAGTTTTGTGTGTTTTGATTGTTAAACTTCCCTACAGTTTTGTGTATTTTCAGTTTTAAACTTTCCTAAAGTTTTGTGTATTTTCAGTTTTAAATTTTCCTAAAGTTTTGTGTATTTTCAGTTTTAAACTTTCCTAAAGTTTTGTGTATTTTCAGTTTTAAATTTTCCTAAAGTTTGGTGTATTTTCAGTTTTAAACTTTCCTAAAGTTTTGTGTATTTTCAGTTTTAAATTTTCCTAAAGTTTGGTGTATTTTCA
>NC_090734.1:148711796-148719296 GCF_036898095.1 Palaemon carinicauda
ATTTCTACTCATTTTTCCTACCATCTCATTTTAGATCTCTTGATTTATTTAAGCGCTTTCTTCCTTCTCCTGTTCTAGCTACTCCTTTTAAATGACATTTTCCTCTACTACTTCATTTATTGATCTTATTAGTTCCACCTTATAGCAGGGTCGGTCGCTTGAATCATCTTTCTACAGCTATTTCCATTGCATTTTCTTTCCCGAGTACCACCCCACCCATATCTCTCCTCACTACATCCAACCGTCTTATCCGCTTTTGCGTGAGGTTTACACTCCTTTCCTTACTGGGCTATTTTTCCCTGTTGGAACCCTTGGGCTTTTAGCTTCTTACTTCTCCAACTAAGGTTGTAGCTTAGTATTTAATAATAATAATAATAATAATAATAATAAAGATAATGATTGGTAATAATGATGATCCTAATAATGGTAATAATAATAATAGTAATGATATGATAATAATAATGATGATAATCTTTCTAGTATATTTAATAGAGATTCCAAAATCTTTATTTCTCTGTTTTTTCCTTGAACACATTCCCTCCACCATACTTTTATTATTATTATTATTATTATTATTATTATTATTACTTGCTAAGCTACAACCCTAGTTGGAAAAGCAGGATACTATAAGCCCAGGGGCTCCAACAGGGAAAATAGCCCAGTGAGGAAAGGAAGAAAAATATAATATTTTAAGGGAAGACAAGTTGATGAAAGGTCATGGGTTATCCTTTTACTTTTCACTGCAGCATCACTTTAAGATGTCTCCCCTTAGCTCCTCTTGGTCAGCATCCATGGGATCTCCTCCCCCCCCCCTATCCTACCTCTCTTTGGTCGGCATCCATCTCATCTTCATTCCCTTACATATCTTTCTGGGGTCAGCATCCCCTCCCCCTGTCTCTCTTTGGTCAGCATCCCTGGCATCAATCCCCTTCCTATCTTTGATCAGCATCTATGTCATTCCCTCCCCTACTATTATTTGGTCAGGATCTATGGTATCCCTTCCCCTATCTCTTCGTTCAGTATCCCACTCCTGCCTTGAATTCAATCAGCATCCCCCTCCTACCTTGGTTCACTCAGCATCCTCCACCTACCTTGATTCACTCAGCATACCATTCCTACCTTGATTCACTCAGCATACCATTCCTACCTTGATTCACTCAGCATACCAATCCTACCTTGATTCAGTCAGCATCCCACTCCTACCTTGATTCACTCATCATCACCCTCTTACCTTGTTTCAGCCAGTCTTCCCCTCTTACCTTGTTTCAGTCAGTCTTCCCCTCTTTACCTTGATTCAGTCACCATCCCCCTCTTACCTTGATTCAGTCAGTCTTCCCTTCTTACCTTGTTTCAGTCAGTCTTCCCCTCTTACCTTGATTCAGTCAGCATCCCACTCCTACCTTGATTCACTCATCATCCCCCTCTTACTTTGTTTCAGTCAGTCTTCCCCTCTTACCTTGTTTCAGTCAGTCTTCCGCTCTTACCTTGATTCAGTCAGCATCCCCCTCTTACCTTGATTCAGTCAGCATCCCCCTCTTACCTTGATTCAGTCAGCATCCCCCTCTTACCTTGATTCAGTCAGTATCCCCCCTCTTACCTTGATTCAGTCAGCATCCCCCTCTCACCTTGATTCAGTCAGCATCCCCCTCTCACCTTGATTCAGTCAGCATTCCCCTCTTACCTTGATTCAGTCAGCATCCCCCCCCTACCTTGATTCAGTCAGCATCCCCCCCTACCTTGATTCAGTCAGCATCACCCTCCGGCCTTGATTCTCTCAGCATCCCCTCTTACCTTGATTAAGTCAGAATCCCCCTCTTAACTTGATTAGGTCAGCATCCCCCTCTTACCTTGATTCAGTAAGCATCCCCCTCTTACCTTGATTCAGTCAGCATCCCCCTATTACCTTGATTCAGTCAGCATCCCCCTATTACCTTGATTCAGTCAGCATCCCACTCCTACCTTGATTCAGTCAGCATCCCCCTATTACCTTGATTCAGTCAGCATCACCCTCCTACTTTGATTCAGGCAGCATCACCCTCCTACCTTGATTCAGTCAGCATCCCCCTCCTACCTAGATTCACTCAGCATCCCCTTCTTACCTTGAATCAATCAGCATCCCCACTACCTTGATTTACTTAACATCCTCTCTTACCCTGATTCAGTCAGCATCCCCCTATTACTTTGATTCAGTCAGCATCCCACTCCTACCCTTGATTCACTCAGCATCCCCCCCCTACCTTGATTCAGTCAGCATCACCCTCCTACCTTGATTGAGTCAGCATCACCCTCCTACCTTGATTCAGTCAGCATCCCCCTCTTACCTTGATTCACTCAGTATCCCCCTCCTACCTAGATTCACTCAGCATCCCCCTCTTACCTTGAATCAATCAGCATCCCCACTACCTTGATTCACTTAGCATCCTCTCTTACCCTGATTCAGTCAGCATCCCCCTATTACCTTGATTCAGTCAGCATCCCACTCCTACCTAGATTCACTCAGCAATCCCCCCCCTACCTTGATTGAGTCAGCGTCACCCTTCTACCTTGATTGAGTCAGCATCACCCTCCTACCTTGATTCAGTCAGCATCACCCTCCTACCTTGATTCAGTCAGCATCCCCCTCTTACCTTGATTCACTCAGTGTCCCCCCTCCTACCTAGATTCACCCAGTATCCCCCTCCTACCTAGATTCACTCAGCATCCCCCTCTTACCTTGAATCAATCAGCATCCCCACTACCTTGATTCACTTAGCATCCTCTCTTACCCTGATTCAGTCAGCATCCCCGCTTACCTTGATTCAGTTAGCATCCCCGCTTACCTTGATTCAGTTAGCATCCCTCTCCTACCTTGATTCACTCAGCATCCCCCCTCTTACCTTGATTCAGTCAGTATCTCCCTCCGACCTTGAATCAGTCAGCATCCCCCTCCGACCTTGAATCAGTCAGCATCCCTCTCCTACCTTGATTCAGTCAGTATCTCCCTCCGACCTTGAATCAGTCAGCATCCCCCTCCGACCTTGAATCAGTCAGCATCCCTCTCCTACCTTGATTCAGTCAGCATCCCCCTTCTACCTTGATTCAGTCAGCATCCCACTCCTACCTTGATTCAATCAGCATCGCCCTCCTGCCTTGATTCAGTGAGCATTCCTCTCCTACCTTGATTCAGTCACCATTCCTCTCTTACCTTGATTCACTCAGCAACCCCCTCCTACCTGATTCACTCAGCATCCCTGGCATTCCCTTTCCCCTATCTCATTATTCAGGAGCCTATCGGCCTCCTTCCCCCTCATTTTATGTGAATATCCCTCTCCCCTTATCTCTCTTTGATCAGCATCCCTGGCATATCCCTTCCCCTATCCAATCTATGGTCAGCATATCTCTCCTCTCAATATTCTTTTCTTCTTCTCTATCTGCAGTCCGGTCAGCATCCTCCAAGTATCCTCGTCTCGTCCCACTGAGGACCCACCCAACACTAGAGTGGGGATCGTTGTCCTCCAGTAGTTCGCCCAAGGTGGATTTTATGCGTACTAAAATTTCAAAATGACAAATCTGTCTTTCCATTAGGTGTCGTTTTAAGAGCACTCAGTGTGTGAAGAAGAATCACCCGCGGCCTCTCTCTCTCTCTCTCTCTCTTGTCTCTCTCTCTCTCTCTCTCTCTCTCTCTCTCTCTCTCTCTAATGTCTTTTCTTCTCACCATTTAGTCTTCTCTCTCCACTTTTTTTCCCTCTTTGCCTCTTACATGCCATGTGTTTCCTTGTTTTTATTATTGTTTTCCTTCCCTCCCCTACCAGTAGAATTATCTTCCTTCCTTCTCTTCCTTTTTCCTCCATGGTATTGTTTTCATTTCTTCATCATTGTCTTCCTTCTAATTCCGCTGATGCTTTCCTCTTCCCTCTTCTCTCCTGTGTTTTTTTTTACCTTTCATTTCCCTATTCCCTTAACCTTATTAGGTCTTTCTCTTTTATTTCACTGCATCTCCTCATTTCCAAATTTTCCCTCTTCATTCCCCTATATCCTCCATTAAATGGTCTCCCCTCTCCTCCCCTTAATTCAAGGCCTCCCTCTCTTCCTCTTCCCCTCAATTCCAGTTCTTCCTTTCGTTCCTTCTGTCTACTTCCCCTCGCAATCGGTCTCCCCTCACTAGCACATCTCCCCTGTCTTCCCCTCATAGCAATCCCCATTTCTCCCAGCACCACTTCCTCTTCCTTGCAACATATTCCTTCAATGTCATACCCTTTCTCCCCTCTCCCTTCTCCCCTCTACCCTCTCCCCTTTCCCTTCTCCCCTCGTTTCAGTGTCAACCAGACATGACGAGAAGAGTGCCTCTTTTAAGGGAACATTGTGTGACCCCTATACGGCTCATGTGGCTAAAGGACCTAAGGATTTCTTTCCTCGGTAGGTGGCGCTGAGTGTACTGCTGTAGGAGACACACACGGGTCTTTTGGGAGAGAGAGAGAGAGAGAGAGAGAGAGAGAGAGAGAGATTTAGATATTGTAGAATAGGATGAAATAAGAACGATGATCTCAAAAGAGAAGAACTGGGAGAAATTGTACATATTTATCGATTAAGAAATGGATAAGGATTTTCTACCCACTAGAAAGGTAATTCGTTAACTATAATAAAGGGTCGTTGACCTTTTATTCTTTTCAATCGAGGATCAACTGAGTTATAAGACCTGGAATATTTTTTAATTGAGATATTTAGTATAACACGGTAATAAAAGAATATCTTTGTAGCTGAATTTATCTGAGTCCATTCTCTCTCTCTCTCTCTTCTCTCTCTCTCTCTCTCTCTCTCTCTCTCTCTCTCTCTCTCTCTCTCTCTCTCCTCACCATTTAGTCATTTCTCTCCCTCTCTCTCTCTCTCTCTCTCTCTGCAATTTCTTTTTTCCACCATTTAACCCCCCCTCTCTCTCTCTCTCTCTCTCTCTCTCTCTCTCTCTCTCTCTCTGCAATTTCTTTTTCCACCATTCAAACCCCCACCTCTCTCTCGCTCTCTCTCTGCAATTTCTTTTTTCCACCATTTAACCCCCCCCCTCTCTCTCTCTCTCTCTCTATCTCACTCTCTCTCTCTGCAATTTCTTTTTTCCACCATTTAACCCCTCTCTCTCTCTCTCTCTCTCTCTCTCTCTCTCTCTCTCTCTCTCTCTCTCTCTCTCTCTCTCTGTTTGCAATGTCTTTCCTCCTCACCATTTAGTCCTCTCTCTCTCTCTCTCTCTCTCTCTCTCTTCTCTCTCTCTCTCTCTCTCTCTCTCTCTCTCTCTCTCTGTTTGCAATGTCTTTCCTCCTCACCATTTAGTCCTCTCTCTCTCTTTCTCTCTCTCTCTCTCTCTCTCTCTCTCTCTCTCTCTCTCTCTCTCTCTCTCTCTCTCTCATTATACGCATCGTATACGCAGTTTTGTCAGGCTTGAAAGTACCTACTGAAAAGCTCTTTGATAAAATTAATAATTTTCTTAATTTTCTGGCACATGCATTTCAGTCATTACGTATTTTTCTAATGAGATGGTTTCATTCAGGCGTACGGTAACTCTCAGGTACTTTTATTCTTGTAGTTTATTTTCCATTTCCCATGACAGTAAATCATAATCTTCTTTTCATGATAATTATTGTTGTAATTATGTTGATGTTGACGATGTTACAGGTGTTATAAAAATTATTGTACTACAAATGGATAGCAGTGTTCATTAATCACTTTTTGCTTTCTTTGTTCATTTTTCAGTTACTGCATGTTATTTGCTTTGTTCATGCTTCATCTACTATTTTTTTTTCCTTTGTTCATTCTTCAGTTACTGCTGTTCTTTGCTTTGTCCATTCTTCAGTTACCACTGTTTCTTTGCTATGTTCATTCTTCAATTACTATTGTTTTTTTACTTTGTTCATTCTTCACTTACTTTTGTTTTTTTACTTTGTTCTTTCTTCAATTACTATTATTTTTTTTTTAACTTTCTTAATTTTCTAGTTACTGTAGTTTTTTGCTTTGTTCATTATTCAGTTTTTTTTTTTTACTTCGTTCATCCTTCAGTTACTGTTAGTTTTTTTTTTACTTTGTTCATTCTTCAATTGCTTTTGTTTTTACTTTGTTCATTCTTCAATTACTTTGTTTTTTTCTTTGTTAATTTTTCAATTACAATTGTTTTTTATTTACTCTGTTCATTCTTCAGTTACTTGTCTTTTTTTTTACACTTTTTTACTGGTTCTTAACTCTTCAGTTACTGTTTTTTTTTTCATTTATAATTATTTTGTATTTGCTTTGTTTCTTAATTCTTCAGTTAGTTTTTTTCTTTGTTCATTCTTCAATTACTGTAGTTTTTTTTCCTTTGTTTATTCTTTCGTTAGTTTTTTTTTTTTTTTTTTTAATTCAGTTACAGTCGTTTTGCGCTTGGTCATAATTGTTTATTTCCCATTTCACCTGAACTCTTGGGAGTATTCTCTCTCCTTTCCTAGATATTATCCTTCAATGGTGCTCAATGGCCTCCCTGTCCACGGCGCCGATCCATATTAAAGATTTAAAGGTCGCTCATGAATGGCAGAGGCAAGGGACAGTGACATTGCCCTAGCAATCAGGACGATGCCCTAGAGGCTGACCATATATTATATGATCAGCCGCCAAGACTCCTCTCCACCCAAGCTAGGACCAGGGAGGGCCAGGCAATGGATGCTGATGACTCAGCAGATAGACCTATAGGCTCCCCCAAACCCCCCAGCCTTAGCTCACAAGGATGGTAAGGTTGCAGACACTAATGGCACTAAAGAGTCTGAGCGGGACTCGAACCCCCGTCTGGCAAACACCAGATAGAGACGTTACCAATCAGGCCACAACTGAATTACATGTCTAACCCATTTAATGGTAGAAGAGACTCTCTAGCTATGGTAAGCAGCTCTTCTAGGAGAAGGACATTCGAAATCAAATCATTGTTCTCTAGTCTTTGGTAGTGCCATAGCCTCTGTACCATGGCCTTCCCCTCTTTTGGGTTAGAGTTCTCTTGCTTGAGGGTACACTCTGGAACACTATTCTATCTAATTTCTCTTCCTCTTGTTTTGTTAAATCTTTTTTATAGTTTATATAGGAAATATTTGTTTTAATGCTGTTACTGTTCTTAAAAATATTTATTTTTCCTTGTTTCCTTTCCTCACCGGGCTATTTTCCCTGGTGGGGCCCCTGGGCTTAGAGCATCCTGCTTTGCCAACTAGGGTTGTAGCTTAGCATGTAATAATAATGATAAGGATTATAATAGTAATAATAATAATGATAATGATGATGATAATGATAATGATAATTAATAAATAATAATAATAATGATAATAATGATAATAATTATGAATAAAGAAAAATAATTGATAAATAATAATGATAGTTGATAATGGACCAAGTGAATATTTTAATTTGCCATAGACTAAGCAAGATAATTTCTAGAACTTCATTCCAGCTTCTGTATTCCCATATGAGGGATTATTTTCTTATTCATCCAGCTTTTCATGCATTCTAGTAAGCTAGCATTGC
>NC_090734.1:148721796-148729296 GCF_036898095.1 Palaemon carinicauda
ACAAACAAACTAAAACATGCTATAGAAAGCTTCAACAGGTTTTCTGCTATCAGTGTGGAAGAAAGCGAGAGATATAAAAAAACAAAAAACAATAGAATTACATTGTATGATCGTGTATGAAACAACCGTTTATCCGTTAGGTTTTGAATCCATCTAACTCATTCTCTATCCTGGGGTTTTGATCCTTTATTCCTATTCCCTACCTGTTGAGGTTGAACCGATCTAAGTAACCCTCTATCCGTTAGCAGGTGAGCCCTTCTAATCAACCCTCTATCCGTTAGCAGTTGAGCCCTTCTAACCAACCCTCTATCCGTTAGCAGTTGAGCCCTTCTAACCAACCCTCTATCCGTTAGCAGTTGAGCCCTTCTAACCAACCCTCTATCCATTAGCAGTTGAGCCCTTCTAACCAACCCTCTATCCTTTAAGGATTGAGCTCATCTAACGCATCCTTAATCCACTGTGGTTGATCCATCTGTTGAGCTCCCTACCTGCTGGGGTTGAGCTCATCCTAGGAGGTATTTCTCCTCCAAGTGCCCATCTTACCAAAACCACTAGTGGTTAGGGTTGAATCCATCTAAACCCTTACTTGTTGGGGTTGAACCCATCTACTCAACGTTGGAGCTCATCTATCATTACTCCTTCTTTTACCCAGGGTTGTGGTAGCCGATGTGGTAACGTTCCTGACTGGTGAACGCCAGACTGTGGTTCGAGTCCCGCTCAAACTCGTTAGTTTCTTTGGTCGCTTCAACCTCGCCATTCTTGTGAGCTAAGGATGGGGATTTGGGGGAGCCAGGTCTATCTTCTGAGTCAAAAGCAGCCATTGCCTAGCCCTCCTTGGCCCTAGCTTGGGTTGAAAGGGGCCTTTGGCGCTGATCATATGTATATATGGTCAGTCTCTAGGCCATTGTCCTGCTTGATAGGGCAATGTCACTGTCCCTTGCCTCTGCCATTCATGAGCGGCCTTTAAACCTTAAACCTTTATCATGATCTAGGTAGGTAAAGTGTATGAGGTTGCTTGGCTCTGGCAGAGATTCTACAAACAGAACAAAACGTAATAAAAGGTACTATCAGTTCTCGGGGGTGAGACAATATGAGTGGTCAACCCCTTTCCCCCTGTTCAAAAGAGGAGTTGACTGACTGTCTGGGATCCAAGATCGCCAAATAAAATGTGCTTATTTACAGTGCAAGGTCAGCTGAAAGACAGAGAGAGATGGGACATTTCTTAAGATTGGACATAAGAATAGAGGATTTTTTTTTTTTTCAAGATCTTTCGGATCGCAAGATGATACGAAAAGCCTGTCGGAATGTTGACACGAAGAACTGACCAGAAAACCATAACAAAAAATAGAAGAGGAAATAAAAAAAAATTTAAGATGAAAAAATTTTGAAGTAGGAAGCACGTTTTTGTTGCGACACCTGAATGGAAAAAAAAGGTGAAACTGAAGGTGGGTTCCCACAAGCGTGGTTTCTTTAATCTGTCAGAAGTAAAGGTGATCCACATGTTTGCTGGTATCTTTCATGGGTCATAAGAGTGTCACATGTTTTCTGACCGTGTTTAGCTGTTTAGGTAGTGTCTCTTTCTTGTAGTAAATTTGGGGTAATTTTCTTTAATATTTATCTGCAGTTTTGGTTTTTTTATAGATGCATTTGCAGTGTCAGATGAGCATGTTTTCTTCGATATTTGAACAGTAGATGTGGTGTCAAGAGGTTATTGGCATCTGTAAGCAGTGACGGTTAAACCTGAACATGCTCCCATTGTCAAAATAACATTGTTTTGTTTTGGAATAGTACATCAGTCAAGGTCTGACATTCAAATGCAGTTTCGCTGTGCCAAATAAAACACAATTTCTGTCAAACTTCAGCGGTAAAGGCTTGTTGAATGTTTTCTAACATTGTCTGGCAACAATAATCTTGTTTAAAAATTCATCACGTTTTAATAGCAAACCAGTGTTTTTTGTTTTCACTGCGCAGTAAAAGATAGGTCACATTTTGTAGGACATCCTTCAACGGTGACCTTTTGATGCATGTGTGTGTTTTCAATGTCAAACGAGCATCTTTCACGTGTAAAAGCAGTAACTCACAAATAGGTTTTGCTAAAACTTGGAAGTATCTGGCAACTCCACATTGAAGCGGCGGCACAATGCAAATAGGTTTTTATTCCTGTAACTATACAACTACGATGTTTATTTTTTACTGTAGTTTATATCTTGAATAGAATGAGATTAATACTAAATTAATATGCTATGGAGATTTTTTTTTTCCATGATTGCACAAGGTTTTTACCCAATATACGTGTTGGAGTTGCCAGATGTCTCTAGTTCCCATAATTTGTACTCAAATTCATGCAGCCAGCTGCACCAGATCCCTTTGTAGGTTTAAAGGCCGCTAATGAATGGCAGAGGCAAGGGGGAGTGACATTGCCCTAGCAAGCAGGACAATGCCCTAGAGACTGACCATTTATACATATTATCAGCGCCCAAGGCCCCCCTCCAAACAAGCATGTAGGACCAGGGAGGGCCAGGCAAGGGCTGCTGATGACTCGGCAGATACTTACAGGCTCCCCCAAATCCCCCATCCTTCGCTAACAATGATGGTGGGGTTGCAACAACCAAAATAACTAATGAGTTTGAGCGGGACTCCAACCCCAGTCTGGCGATCAACAGTGAGGGACGTTACCACATCGGCCACCACACTCCATTTGGCCCATATCTGCATCAGCTTTTCATTGCGTTTGTACTTTCACTTCTGCTTTCTGTCATCTTAATTTCTTCCATGTTGCTGTCCAGTCTATAAAAACTTTCGTTTTAGAGTTGTATTTAGGCAGTAAATGGCATCCCTGGCCAAAATTCATAAATCTAACCCAATTCAATGCATCATCCTCATTCGGAACATACAAGATATCATATATGAAGAAAACATTAAACATCCGTTAAACCTGAATGATTTTTTTTGGGGGGGCGGGTGGGGTGGGGGGAGGGGGGAGTAACACTAATGGTAAACTCTCTACGAAGGGTGCAGGAATGCGATCTGGCCCAGGTGACACGTAACTCATTTTGATCTATTTTCAATTTTTTTTTTTAAATATATTTTTAAAAAAATCGGCAAAGGGATGTCCACTCAATCTCTCTCGAACAGAGAATCCTGCGTTATTATGGAATTCCTCTTGAATATGTATATTTGATTACGTCTGTTCTTGAGCACAGCAAGTGCAAAGTTAATGTTAGTGGAGTCCTATCAAATAAATTTCCAGTGAACAGCGGAGTACTCCAAGGAATGTGTTGTCACCTATTTTGAATATCCTCCTCATGGATTTTGTAATGCGTAGAACAGTTGGAGATGGTGGAGAAGGATTGGACTGGAGTGGTAACTTGATCACGAACATTAATTTCTCCTGAGAGTTTTTATTCTCGCTTGAATTTGTTGATTTGTTCACACTAGTCATTTTCACGTGTCATTTACATGTTTGTTTCTTTTCGGTTCGTCTTCAGCTGCATCTATTATTATTATTATTATTATTATTATTATTATTATTATTATTATTATTATTAGTTTTATTATTATTATTATTATTAGTAGTAGTAGTAGTAGTAGTAGTAGTAGTAGTATTGTTATTATTGTTATTGTTATTATTATTAGTATTATTATTATTATTATTATTATTATTATTATTATTATTATTATTATTATTATTTGCAAAGCTACAACCCTAGTTGGAAAAGCAGGATGCTATAAGCCCAGGGGGCCCCAACAGGGAAAACAGTCAAGCTTGGAAAGGAAACAAGGAAAAATAAAAGATTTTAAGAGCAGTAACAACGTTAAAGTTAATATTTCCTATATAAACTATGAACATTTTGACAGAGCAAGGGGAAGAGAAATAAGATAGAATAGTGTGCCCGAGTGTACCCTCAAGCTTACTATACAAACGTCTGTAATTGGACTGTTCTTAGCATGGTAGAACGTGAATCATTACGTTGTTAATTCTGTTATAGGAAAATTAGCAATAGTGAGAGGTTACAGCTAAAAAGAATAATTAGTGGTTTATTAGATAGAATGATGTGGGTTTCTAGAGAGAGAGAGAGAGAGAGAGAGAGAGAGAGAGAGAGAGAGAGAGAGAGAGAGATCAGCGATTTAAGTGAACGCGAGAAGTTGTAAGAGAAGAAATGTAAGGAGAGATAGAGATGAGACAAAATCTTAGTAGCAATAGTAATGTAAGCAGTAGCGATGGATGCCATTTCTGAAGTAAACAGATAAATAAGTTATTTGAAAATTTGCCGTAAAAAGCGGTAAAAAAATCCTAGAATAAATGTTGCCAAGCATTTACCGTTTTAAAAACGGATATATTGACGTAGAGTAGTGATATTACGGACACCAACCCGTGGAAGATATTAACAAAGTAGGGTAAAAATTACGGTCGCCTGTATATTACTGAAATACGGCTGAGAACGTTATATTTTTACGGAGAATTTCCGATTAAAATTTACGTTTTTTTTTTTTTTACAGTGTGTACAAGAGTTTGCGAAACCGTTTGTGACATGATGACCCTCCCCCAACCCCCTTGAATTATTAAGGATTGATGACCCCCCTTAACCCCCCCCCCCTTTCTTTCTTCTCAAGAATATTCCAGGCTTTCCCTCCGATTCTAACTGCATATGGCTACCTGCTGTAGACTCCCATATCTCGAGCCTGTTTGCCTACCTGCCTGACAATTATTGTCTGCTTACTGGGACACATTTAATCTGGGTAACGCTCCGTTGTTTTCCCTGAGAGGGAACCTGCCCGCCTTCCATTGAGGCATAGAGATGGTTATTGTTTTTATTACATCCGCCAACGAAGTTGGAAGGAGGTTAGTTTTTCGCCCGTTTGTGTTTGTGAGTGTATTTACGAATAGCTTCCTGGCCACAATTTCAATCGTTGAGTATTGAATCTTGCACGGATTAATTGTTATGTAAAAAACTGGAATGATTAAATTTTGGAAGGTCAAGGTCAAAGGTCAAGGTCATGGTCAAGCAATCAAGAAAATACCAAATTCACGTAATCAGCCATAAGTTTGGACATCGTTGTCACAGAGACTTCAAACTTGGTTTATATTTGAGTGTATGAAAATCTAAGCCAATTAATACACGTTAAGGTCAAAGGTCAAGGTCAGGGTCGAGCGAAAGGTCGAGAAATAAGCTAAATAAGCTGGTGCTGTAGTTTTATTTTGAATTTGGTGATTAAATGTGTATGGCTTTCCTTTAGCATGATGTGGGTGCACTACATACTGTATATAATGATAGAGATATATACAAAATGTATATTTATATATACAATATGTACTAGCACCATCCAACCACTGTGTATATTCTTTATTTATTTAAGAGACCCATTTAAGCATAGCCAATAAATATTTGTTGATGGCAGGCCGCCTTATCCCACTCAGATATAATGAACATGGGGGACAATAGAGTCGTCTTACATATCAGTTAATGGGCATTGTAATTTACTTTCGTCGTCATCAACATATTCCGTTTCGTCAACTTTATTGTTTTCGCTGAAATCGAAGATTTTGAGAAGGATATGTATTCACCCGTGTCTTTTTTTTTTTTTTTTTTTTTTTTGAGTTTCACCCCTGTCTGCTTGTTTGTTTGTGAGTTTCACTCCTGTCTGCTTGTTTGTTTGCGAGTTTCGCCCCTGTCTGCTTGTTTGTTTGTTTGAGTTTCACCCCTGTCTGCTTGTTTGTTTGTTTGAGTTTCACCCCTGTCTGCTTGTTTGTTTGTTTGTAAGTTTCGCCCCTGTCTGCTTGTTTGTTTGTGAGTTTCACCCCTGTCTGCTTGTGTGTTTGTGAGTTTCACTCCTGTCTGCTTGTTTGTGTGCGAGTTTCGCCCCTGTCTGTTTGTTTGTTTGTTTGAGTTTTACCCCTGTCTGCTTGTTTGTTTGTGAGTTTCACCCCTGTCTGCTTGTGTGTTTGTGAGTTTCACTCCTGTCTGCTTGTTTGTGTGCGAGTTTTGCCCCTGTCTGTTTGTTTGTTTGTTTGAGTTTTACCCCTGTCTGCTTGTTTGTTTGTTTGAGTTTTACCCCTGTCTGCTTGTTTGTTTGTTTGAGTTTTACCCCTGTCTGCTTGTTTGTTTGTTTGAGTTTTACCCCTGTCTGCTTGTTTGTTTGTTTGAGTTTTACCCCTGTCTGCTTGTTTGTTTGTTTGAGTTTTACCCCTGTCTGCTTGTTTGTTTGTTTGAGTTTTACCCCTGTCTGCTTGTTTGTTTGTGAGTTTCACCCCTGTCTGCTTGTGTGTTTGTGAGTTTCACTCCTGTCTGCTTGTTTGTGTGCGAGTTTCGCCCCTGTCTGTTTGTTTGTTTGTTTGAGTTTTACCCCTGTCTGCTTGTTTGTTTGTTTGAGTTTTACCCCTGTCTGCTTGTTTGTTTGTTTGAGTTTTACCCCTGTCTGCTTGTTTGTTTGTTTGAGTTTTACCCCTGTCTGCTTGTTTGTTTGTTTGAGTTTTACCCCTGTCTGCTTGTTTGTTTGTTTGAGTTTTACCCCTGTCTGCTTGTTTGTTTGTGAGTTTCACCCCTGTCTGCTTGTGTGTTTGTGAGTTTCACTCCTGTCTGCTTGTTTGTGTGCGAGTTTCGCCCCTGTCTGTTTGTTTGTTTGTTTGAGTTTTACCCCTGTCTGCTTGTTTGTTTGTTTGAGTTTTACCCCTGTCTGCTTGTTTGTTTGTTTGTAAGTTTCGCCCCGTCTGCTTGTTTGTTTGTTTGTAAGTTTCGCCCCGTCTGCTTGTTTGTTTGTGAGTTTCACCCCTGTCTGCTTGTTTGTTTGTGAGTTTCACCCCTGTCTGCTTGTGTGTTTGTGAGTTTCGCCCCTGTCTGCTTGTTTGTGAGTTTCGCCCCTGTCTGCTTGTTTGTTTGTGAGTTTCACCCCTGTCCGCTTGTTTGTTTGTGAGTTTTGCCCCTGTCCGCTTGTTTGTTTGTGAGTTTCGCCCCTGTCCGCTTGTTTGTTTGTGAGTTTCGCCCCTGTCCGCTTGTTTGTTTGTGAGTTTCACCCCTGTCCGCTTGTTTGTTTGTGAGTTTCGCCCCTGTCCGCTTGTTTGTTTGTGAGTTTCGCCCCTGTCTGTTTGTTTGTTTGTTAGAGTTTTACCCCTGTCTGCTTGTTTGTTTGTTGGAGTTTCACCCCTGTCTGCTTGTTTGTTTGTTTGTAAGTTTCGCCCCGTCTGCTTGTTTGTTTGTTTGTAAGTTTCGCCCCGTCTGCTTGTTTGTTTGTGAGTTTCACCCCTGTCTGCTTGTTTGTTTGTGAGTTTCACCCCTGTCTGCTTGTGTGTTTGTGAGTTTCGCCCCTGTCTGCTTGTTTGTTTGTTTGAGTTTTACCCCTGTCTGTTTGTTTGTTTGTTTGAGTTTTACCCCTGTCTGCTTGTTTGTTTGTTTGAGTTTCACCCCTGTCTGCTTGTTTGTTTGTTTGAGTTTCACCCCTGTCTGTTTGTTTGTTTGAGTTTTACCCCTGTCTGCTTGTTTGTTTGTTTGAGTTTCGCCCCTG
>NC_090734.1:148736982-148744482 GCF_036898095.1 Palaemon carinicauda
CATATAAACAGCAACAGTGGGAGAAGCCGCAATATTAGTAAAAGACAGTTCGTTTGTTATTTATAGTACATGTAAACAACAACAGTTGGAGAAGCAGCAATATAGTAAAAAAAAAAAGTTATTTTTTTCTTTATAGTTCACGTAAACAGCAACAGTAGGAGAAGCAGCTATATTAATAAAAACAGCTACTGCCGACCTTATGGCAAGATCTTATATGGTACCGGGTACGTTAGGGCGGGGACAGTTGAAATATACTTTTTTTTTTACCTTAACGGAAAGTGGCTAGTAACCATAGGAAGGTCGAAAAGGGGTCCAAGATTCAATGGCTTTGATTGTTTTTTGACATTCCTAACTGTATGGTACAGTATCACCTTAACCTCTCTCTCTCTCTCTCTCTCTCTCTCTCTCCCTCTCTCTCTCTCTCTCTCTCTCGTTTCGTCCATTTGGTGCGCAGTATATTTCGTACTCGCTGGCAAAATAATCCCATCAGGAGAGAGAGAGAGAGAGAGAGAGAGAGAGAGAGAGAGAGAGAGAGAGAGAGAGAGAGAGAGAGAGAGAGATAAATTGATCGTAGTAGCAGTATGACATAGCAAGGAAAAAAAGAAAGGGGAAAATAGCCATAAGTATGAATAGATATTGGGAATTATAATTTTAGTTAGACAGACAGACAGACTTATTTGCCAGTAGAATTATTAGCGAGAGAGAGAGAGAGAGAGAGAGAGAGAGAGAGAGAGAGGAGAGAGAGAGGAGAGAGAGAGAGAGAGAGAGCACACATCTAACAAATTGAAATATATAAAATAAATATAGCGAAAACTCTTAATAAGAACATCAAGGTAAAAATTTATTTTTGTCGAGAAGTGTTAATTACGGAAATATGGTAAACATGAAAAGATATAATTATAAGGATATGGTAAATAAAATTATGAAATTATATGATGAAAATTAAATCTGATAATAGGCCAAGTTGTAATAACTGTGAAGTAGTAAGGGTAGTTTTAAAATATTCCTGTTAAAGTATATACTTATTAGAGAAAATACCTACTTATAAGATAAAATATCTACTTATAAGAGGACATTTCTACTTAACAATGGTAGAAGTAAAATTTGTCAATATCAGAATTGGTATTTGTATTACGAACATGGTGATTGTAAAACAAGAATGTATTTACAGCAATTGTATTTTTATTATTATTATTATCATTATTATTATTATTATTATTATTGTTGTTGTTGTTGTTGTTAAAAATTGGAGGAACGAACCCCTCTTACGATAGAAATGGATATTTTGCTTTCTTTTGGAATGCTGTTAGTCCTATTACTGTTAACCATTTGTCGCAAAGTATGATTTATATGAACTGAATATACTTGATGTGATTGTCCCAGTCGCACTGGGCTATTATTATTATTATTATTATTATTATTATTATTATTATTACTTGGTAAGCTACAACTGTAGTTAAATAAACGGGACGCTATAAGCCCAGGGGCTCCAAAAGGGAAAATAGCCCAGTGAGGAAAGGAAATAAGGAAATAAACTACAAGATATGTTCAAGAATAACATTAAAATAACTCTTTCATATATAAATTATGAAAACTTCAAAATAACAAGAGGAACAAAATTAAGATAAAATAGTGTGCCCGAGTGTACCTTCAAGCAAGAGAACTCTAACTCAAGACAGTGGAATACCACAAACGTCTTACAATTTTACGCAATGATCAATAAAATGGAAAACTAATCACATTCCAAAAGTTTTACGAACTGAGTTTCCGAATTAATTTAGTAAATGTCTTCCATCCAGATTGAAACTAATATGGTCATGATGCTAGTAGTGGCCGATGTGGTAATGTCCCTGACTGGTGAACGCCATATTGGGGGTTCGATTTCCCGCTCAAACTCGTTAGTTTCTTTGGTCGCTGTAACCTCACCATTCTTGTGAGGTAAGGAGGGGTGGTTAGGGGGAGCCTATAGTTCTATCTGCTGAGTCAGCAGCATCCATTACCTGGCCCTTATTGGTCCTGCCATGGGTGGAGAGGGGGCTTCGGCGCTGATTTGGCTCTCCTTAGTCCGAGCTCTGGTGAAAAGTGGCGCTGATCATATTATTATTATTATTATTATTATTATTATTATTCCTTGCTAAGCTACAACCTTAGTTGGAAAAGCAGGATGCTATAAGCCCGGGGGCTCCAACAGGAAAATATCCCAGTGAGGAAAGGAAGCAAGGAAAAATAAAATATTCTTAGCACCTATATGGTCAGTCTCTGGGGCATTTTCCTGCTTGATAGGGCGATGTCACTGTCCCTTGCCTCTGCTATTCACGAGCGACCTTTAAACCTATAAAAGAGCACTACAGTTTAAACACTGGTGTTCGGCCTTTATGGCGTATCATCGAACTCCCCTTTTTAGGAGAAGGTTAACTTTTTCATCGGCCGAAATGTTACGACGCCTGACAGCCTTCATTTCGGGTACTCCCGGGTTTTACGAGCTCAAGGCTAACCTCCTCTACATGATTGTATCTGTATGAGTTCATCAGCAAATATTTGTTTTTTTAGGGGTTACCATTCCCATATCTAGAGAGATGATTGGCATCTCTCTCTCTCTCTCTCTCTCTCTCTCCTCCTCTCTCTCTCTCCTCTCTCTCTCTCTCAAGTGATGTTGCTAATCGGGTGAGTTAAAAACCAGTGTTGCTGAGACTTAAAAAAAAGTCTAGTATGGCTATCTTGGCCTCAATTAGAAATTTGTTACTAGGTTGGTAGTTGGCTGCTTTGAGTTGCGAGAGAGAGAGAGAGAGAGAGAGAGAGAGAGAGAGAGAGAGAGAGAGAGAGAGAGAGAGAGAGAGATTATATCAAACTTGTGTGATAATAAAATTGTAATGCTTACCGTTTTGTTTAAAAAAAGTAATCCTCACTACTCGCAGGTCAAACCCTTCATCAGATATTTCTCACCTCAAACAGATGGCAATGGTGTATATTTATTCAATTTTTTATTTAGGGAACCTCTTTCTTAGTAGGGACACTACTTGGTGGAAGGGATTTTGCGTGTCACCCTGATTAGCAAAGTCGCGCTAGTTATGGCCACCATACTAGGTTGGTTTGCTGTGAGCGATCAAACGAAAATTTTCGACCATCATCAATCCGCATTGACCAGCGTGGTGATGAAACGTGGCCAAGCCCCAGTCATGAATTGACATGTCCGAGGCCTTGTCCTGCAGTGTACTTGAAACTGCCGTATATGTTGTTGTTATTGTTATTGTTATATATTTAGGAAACCACCTTCCTTAACTGTCCTTTATGCAGCTTCAATACCCGTGTTTATCACAATTGTTGTTTGGTAATCTTATTATAAACTACTAACTGCTTCTCTTCAGATAAGCAGAAACCTTTCAACGTTGGCTTGGCTTTGTGTACATCACCACCCGTTTGACAACGTCAGATAATTTCATATCTTATTCATTGTTCAAAATTGTACAGTTACAATTCTGAATAATAGGGTTAACGTGGTCCCTCATATATTCAACTACCTCACCTTTTATCCTAGATTGAAGAATGGCTTTATTTCCTACCGAATTCTCTGTAACTACCTGTAAACCAGGACAGTTACAGAAAGATCCCCACCCCCACCCCCACCGTTAACGCGAGTCCATTAACGTAACAGTTTAAAGGATTAAAGATCGCTCATGAATGGCAGAGGCAAGGGACAGTGACAGTGTCCTAAAGACTGACCATATATACATATGATCAGCGCCCAAGCCCCCTCTCCGTCTAAGCTAGGACCAAGGAGGGGCCAGGCAATGGCTGATGATGACTCGGTGGGTAGACCTACAGGTTCCCCCTGAGCTCACAGGGATGCTGACCATGGAGAGCCAGGCTATGGCTGATGATGACTCAGCAGGTAGACCTACGGACTCCCCCCAGCCTTCCTCAGCTCACAAGGATGGTGAGGTTGCAGATACTACGAGAAATTATCGAGCTTGGTCAGGGCTTGAACCCCAGTCTTGCAGATCGCCAGGCTGGGATGTTTCCAATCGGCAACCACAACCTTGGCTTATTCTATTGAACACATTCTTGATGAAATATCCATTATAATCTTGTAGGGATGGGCAATTTATGTGCAGTAAAAATCTTTCCTGCTGTCGTAACTTGGCGTGGATCTTGGCCACTCTGACCTTCATAATTGAGGACCTGTAAGATTTACTAAGAGGGATATCCTGTTATTACCTATGTGATTCGCGTCTCCCTGAATGTATAATGCTCTTGCAAAAGGTGATGTTTTTTAGGATAGAATCGTTTGAATGGATAGTTCTTCTCTATGGAATTATATGATTTACTTTGTATATTCTTGAAATGATGGACTGATTGATGGATGGATATAGTTTTTCCATATTTTGTTGGTGATTGAGCTAGAGAAACTATAACCCTTTTGAAGAGGTGTCTAGACATGCATTGTACTTTTTTTAAGAATTTTGACATTTTTCTTTATATTAGGTAATTCATGATAGCGTCAAAATAAAATTTACCTTGGTCGAAATAATTTTTTTATATAAAAAGAAAATAATGCACATCATTACATTAGTTATTCAAAGCCAAAAGAAACATGTTTTTGTTCTAATGAGATTAAAACCGAAATATAAGATATGAAACTGAAAAGCGGGAAAATTTTTTTAAAAAGAGCACACATGAAAAGAAGTAAGTACATGTTCCCTGTATAAAAATCCTGCTTAAAACGAACATCGGTGATCGCCTACACCTCAAACATTCATGCATGCAAATGTATCCGCAAATACAGAAAACCTCTGAGGGAAGGGAGGGGCTAAGGAATTTCATGCTCGGAATGACCTTGTCTCCAGCAATACCAAGGACCCAAATAGGAGGTATGACGGTAGGAGCACACTGGAAGCGTGTTTGCAGGATACTCCTACCCAGAGTCAATACAGGTACTCCTACCCCACTATCTTGGTAATATACAGAGACCGTGCACCATACCTAGTTCCCTGATGCCCTTTTAGTATTGTTGCAAGCTAGACTATAACCCTAGTTGAAAAATCAAGATGCTATAAGCCCAAAGGCTTCAACATTGAATAATAGCCCAGTGAGTAAAGGAAACAGGGAAATGAATAAACTATATGAGAAGAATAAACAATCATAATAACATATTTCAAGAACAGTAACATTAATTAGATCCTACACATATAAACTATAAAAACTAAAAGAGGAAGAGGAACAAGATAGAACAATAATATCTGAGTGTACCCTCAACCTGTCTCCCTAGCAATCATTTCCTGTCGGTTAAGCTGACTCTTTAAGCTGTTTCCTAACTTATTAACGTTGTACCCTATGCACCGTGATCTCCCTATTCCCTTGATTTCTTAGTTTTCTTCTTGGCTCCACTCCAACCTAATTCAACCCTCAATGTTTTTCAGGAAGCCAGGGTATTATTATTATTATTATTATTATTATTATTATTATTATTATTATTATTATTATTACTTGCCAAACTACCACCCTAGTTGGAAAAGCAAGATGCTATAAGCCCATGGGCCCCAATAGGTAAAATAGCTCAGTGAGGAATATATAAGGATATAAACTAAAAGAGAAGTTTAAGAACAATATCAACATAAAAATCAATCTTTCGAATATGAACTATAAATACTTCAAAATAAGAAGTGGAAGAGAAACAAGAGTAGTGTGCCTCAAGCAAGAGAACTCTACCTTCAAGACTGTTTCTCAACCTCATAGTGTCTTTAATCACATCAGCTATACATCTACAGTAGGTATCCCTCCAACATCCTTGATTCATCCAGACCTCAAATTATTGTACATACTAAAGGTTTACTTATCTCAACTCCCATCACTCTCTACCGGGTACAGTCAACCTCCCAATCAACCTTCCTCCTTATATCTTTCCTTCATTACCTTCCTTAAGCACCCCAATTTTACTATCTCAACCCCACTTAATATATTTCCTAATTCACTCAATATATTGTGAACATTATGATAGCCATCTTAGCCAGCTACTATGTCTCATGGGCTTTTAACTATCATGAACTGTGTTCACCCCCCCCCCCTCTCCTCTCTTGACTTAACTATCCACTTTACACAATTTTAGTTCAGGCTTTGAACCCCCTCGCAAGCAGATCTCCTAACCCCTCCAAGTAACCCTTCAACATCAAACCTTCAAAACCCCTTCCCTTAAATCAACTTCTCATCCTGATCTAACCTCTTTCCTGTTCTTCTAACACCCCCTCCCTCCCCCTTTCGTCTCCGCCGTTTAGTCTCGCATCCTTTAACCAGCATCTCGTTACCCCACGACAAGTCTCTGGACACCCACCTTCTTCTTCTTTTCCTAGCCTCACCCTTACCTTGTAATGGCCCCCTCCCTCCCCCAAGCACCAGGTCGTGCAAGCCCACTGACGTGCCTTCCTCTTACCCTACCCCTCCCTGTAGATACCCTCCCCCCCCACCCGCCAATCTATCCCACAATGACGCATCGGGTCCTCGGGGGAATTACGGGGTAGTTTTGATTCCTGAAGATTGCCCGATGACGTCATTCTGTCTAATAACGTGAAGGAATGTGTCGTCAACTTGAAATAGTTTCTTGTCGATGCAATACGAAGGATTTTTTTATATATTGTATTTGACTTTGTGTCTATGAAGTTGTACTCACTTGTAGTTCTGTAGATTATGTAGATAAAATAGCACTCAGACTTGTAGTAATAATTGTTGTAGTAGATCAGTGGTGACGTCACAGACCAATGAAACTATTAGATAAGTGTTTCAGAGAGAGAGAGAGAGAGAGAGAGAGAGAGAGAGAGAGGAGAGAGAGAGAGAGAGAGAGAGAGAGAGAGAGAGAGAGCAATCAATAATTGGATTGAAGACTACACTTGTATCTATATTCGTTTTGCTAATATGTTATAGTATGATTAGTAGCAGTATCCACAATACAACTGCTTTTATTACTAGTTTTATTATTGCTTTTATTACTGCTGCTGTTTTTGCCCCTACCAATTACGTAACATTAGTGAAATTTTTTTTTTTCTTTTTTTGAATAATGATGATAATTCATGGAAATAACTTAATAACTATCTGTTTTCGTAGAGGTTTAAAGGCGAAACAGGAATGGCAGAGGCAAGGGACAGTGACATTGTATTTCTAAAATACATTTTCATGAAGACTTTAACTTTACATAGTGATTACTACCATACTAGAAATTCTTAAATTTAATTTATATATATATATATATATATATATATATATATATATATATATATATATATATATATATATATATATAACACACACATTATTGTATTTCTTCATTTTATGTGAATTCATTATTGTATTTCTTCATATATGAATTCATTATTTTATTTCTTCATATTATATGAATGCATTATTTTATTTTTTCCTATGATATGAATTCATTATTGTATTTCGTCATATATGAATTCATTATTGAATTTCTTCATATGATATGAATTCATTATTGTATTCCTTCATATTATG
>NC_090734.1:148749482-148754482 GCF_036898095.1 Palaemon carinicauda
GATGGAGGAAGCCCTTAAAAAAAGATTAATAAAATGAATTAATAAAATTATTCCATAGGATAATCAGTACTTTTTTTAGTTGCTTTGACATTAGAAAGAATATCATAGTTGAAGGAGAAATATTAATAGTAAGATGTGAGAAATCCTTATGCTTTTGTATTTCAAAATTATAATTTTGTAATTCAGTCTGATTATATTGCGAATGATGAAAATATTATCTGAGAGGATTTTAAAAGGCAAGACGTTTAAATACCGCAAAAACCCCGACCGAGGCTGAACATTCCTTGGACCAGTCCATCACCTAAATAGTTCAACCTTATAAAAATTTCATTACCCTTTTTTTCAAAATTCCTAAATCCTTGGAATGTTCAGCCTTTCAAAATTTTCGGAAAATGTAAATATGGTTAATTTTTGTAATCCCCAAACCCAAAAACAAAAACTAGGCGTGTTAATGTAGGAAAAAAATTTTAATTTAAGAAATTGATCTTGAAACCGGTAAAGTCCTCAAGGTCAATTTGAAATTAAGGAAAGGGCTAAGTAGAAGTAGCGCCCCCCCAACCCAAACCCCCCCCCCCCCCCCCCCCCAAATTAAAATCTTGTATAAGTAAAACAATTAACTAAGGAAATTTAAAAAACAAATGAAGCTAATTAAAGATAGATAAAACTAAGGGAATTGAAGAATGCTATGAACGAAGACAGACTTTGGTCAAACGGAAAAGAACTTTTCAAGTGAGCAAAAGAGATTCATCATACTTAAGGAAAAACGGTCAATAAGAAATTATAAGTTGGAAGACCCAGGCCTACATGTCTGTAAACTATGAAGCGCGAAGTGGGAGATTATGAATGGAGAAGTATTGAAATGAAAGCTCTAGATAGAGACGACTGGTGAAATCTAATCGAGGTCCTTTGCGTCGATACGCCCCGGAGGAGGAGGAGGTGGTGATGATGATGATGATATTGAAAATAAAAATGTATATATGGTATCATTGGGATGGATTTTTCAATTCATAAATGAGGTTAACTAACGATTATTAATTCTTCATTTTTGTAAGCCCTTAGATAAGAATTTACTTCCGCTTACCTACCGCAAGGGTTACCGATTACGGACAGATCAATAAGGGAATAAAATAGGGAAGAAAGAAGAATAGAGGAGGCAGTGAAGGTGAGAAGAGAAGGGAATGGTGGTTAGAGAGAAAAGAAAAGATGCATGGAAGTAGAAATAAAGAGGAGAATAGATAATAAGGGGAGGAAAAAGTAAATAGATAATAAGGGGAGGAAAAAGTAAATGGATAAGGGAAGGAAAAAGTAACTATCAAAGGAGAGAAGAGGAAATGAAGAGACAATGAGGGAAGAAACGGAAGGTGATAGGGTGAGGTAATAAATGAAAATAAGATTATTATTATTATTATTATTATTATTACTATTATTATTATTATTATTATTATTATTATTATGATATCTAAGAAGAAACGAGGTGATTGGAGGAGATAATAAACGAAAATAAGATTTATTATTATTTATTATTATTATTATGATGATGATGATGAGGATGATAAAAAGAATTGAAGACTCATGAGTGAAAGGAGGAAATGAAATATAGATAAGAACGAAAACGAAAATGACGAACACACACACACACACACACACACACACACACACACACACACACACACACACACACACACACACACACACACACACACACAACACAAAGCACGAGAATCATGTTATAAAAAGTAGCTTAAGGCTCGTTTTCCGACATTATGTAAATGTAATCGTTGTGATCTACGCATCCGGATGTATTCGGAGATTTGTGCAACGGAACGGAATCTCCTTCCTCTGATCCTTAAATAGAACGTTCACAACGTTTATTGACAGTGACGTTACACTGCAACGTTTCAGCTTGCGGATAGAAAACTTCTATTGATAGTGACGCAACACTGCAACGTTCCAGTTTGCGGATAGAAAACTTCTATTGATAGTGACGCAACACTGCAACGTTCCAGTTTGCGGATAGAAAACTTCTATTGATAGTGACGCAACACTGCAACGTTCCAGTTTGCGGATAGAAAACTTCTATTGATAGTGACGCAACACTGCAACGTTCCAGCTTGCGGATAGAAAACTTCTATTGATAGTGACGCAACACTGCAACGTTCCTGTTTGCGGATAGAAAACTTCTATTGATAGTGACGCAACACTGCAACGTTCCTGTTTGCGGATAGAAAACTTCTATTGATAGTGACGCAACACTGCAACGTTCCTGTTTGCGGATAGAAAACTTCTATTGATAGTGACGCAACACTGCAACGTTCCTGTTTGCGGATAGAAAACTTCTATTGATAGTGACGCAACACTGCAACGTTCCTGTTTGCGGATAGAAAACGTCTATTGATAGTGACGCAACACTGCAACGTTCCAGTTTGCGGATAGAAAACGTCTATTGATAGTGACGCAACACTGCAACGTTCCAGTTTGCGGATAGAAAACGTCTATTGATAGTGACGCAACACTGCAACGTTCCTGTTTGCGGATAGAAAACGTCTATTGATAGTGACGCAACACTGCAACGTTCTAGTTTGCGCATAGAAAACTTCTATTGATAGTGACGCAACACTGCAACGTTCCAGTTTGCGCATAGAAAACTTCTATTGATAGTGACGCAACACTGCAACGTTCCTGTTTGCGGATAGAAAACTTCTATTGATAGTGACGCAACACTGCAACGTTCCTGTTTGCGGATAGAAAACTTCTATTGATAGTGACGCAACACTGCAACGTTCCAGTTTGCGGATAGAAAACGTTTATTGATAGTGACGCAACACTGTAACGTTCCAGTTTGTGTATAGATAAAAAGTCGCGGTATTTAACCATGCTCTCAACATCATAAAAGTTGTCCTCAGTTTCGTTTAGATGGCGCCTCGGTGTTTTTCTTGTTGCTGGTTTTAAAATGTTTTATTTAACTTGTTCATTATTTCTCAGATCGTTTATTTATTTATTTCCTTTCCTCGCTGGGCTATTCTTCCCTGTTGGAGCCCATGGGCTTATACCATTTTGCTTTTCCAACTAGGGTTTTAGCTTAGCTAGTAATAATGATAATAATAATAATAATATTAATAATAACGGTAATGATAATAGTAATAATAATAATTATCATTTATTATTATTATTATTATTATTATTATTATTATTATTATTATTAATAATAAAAATAATAATAATAATGATAATAATTATTAATATTATTATTATTATTATTATTATTATTATTATTACTACTTGAATCGTAAGGTAATAAAGATTTTGCCTATATTGAAAAAGTGATTTATTTTTCATCTTATAGGAAAGGTGGGTGAAAGAGTGAGGCCTGCTAGCTAAACATGGTGGGGAAGGATTTAGAAAGTTAAGTATTAGTAAGAGTAATGTAAAGTGTTGATTAAACACAATTTTATTTATAAAAGGTACATTTAAAAGTTATGGTCTTAAAGTTAATTTAGTACAATAACAACTTATTTTTATTTTAGATTCTGTTTTCCGATATTCTAGGCTACCGGTGCAGTATTTTTTTTTTTTTTTACGTGGGTTACTTCGTGAACTCTAACCCCAATGGTGGCCATGCATTCCCATAGCTTCAGGCGTCTCCGTGTTACATTCTATGGCTGGGAGCTATGGTCTTGAATCTTAATCTTCATTTTGCATCATAACTGACCGTTCACTTTTCTTGAAATTGTGTCACATAAACGTAGCGTTCACTTTTCTCGAAGTTTTGTCACTTAAACGCAGCGTTCACTTTTCTTGAAGTTTTGTCACATAAACGTAGCGTTCACCTTTCTCGAAGTTTTGTCACATAAACGCAGCGTTCACTTTTCTTAAAAGTTTTGTCACATAGAAGGGTGACACATAAACGTAGCGTTCACTTTTCTTGAAGTTTTTTTTTTTTCACATAGAAGGGTGACATAAACTTGGCCTTCACTTTTCTTGAAGTTTTGTCACATAAACGCAGCGTTCACTTTTCTTGAAGTTTTTTTTTTCACATAGAAGGGTGACATAAACTTGGCCTTCACTTTTCTTGAAGTTTTGTCACATAAACGCAGCGTTCACTTTTCTTGAAGTTTTTTTCACATAGAAGGGTGACACATAAAATTGGCCTTCACTTATCTTAAAGTTTTGTCACAAACGCAGCGTTCACTTTTTTTTTTTCACATAAACGTAGCGTTAACTTTTCTTGAAATTTTTTTTTCACATAAACGTAGCGTTCACTTTTCTTGAAGTTTTTTTTTTCACATAGAAGGGTGACACATAAACTTGGCCTTCACTTCTCTTGAAGTTTTGTTACATAGAAGGTTGAAACACAAACGCATCTATGCTGGCACTGAAAGCTGGACCAGAACGGTGCCAATGACCTTGAGTCGAGGATAGATTTTAGAGAACTTTACGGGCCTCTATCCCCAAGCATATAGGCAGCCAGAGTCTAATTCAGCTCTAGCAATTTGCAATGAGGCAATCCCAGACCCTTGTGAAATTCCTTATACAGTGATGAGTCATGTGACTGAAAATTATTTTTTTTTTCTATTTTAAGTATTATTAATAGAATTTGGTTTGTCATCAAATTCCCAATAGTGGAAGCTAGCCCTTATTTCAATATTCTAAACTTCAGTAGGCTAAGTTTTTTAACAGAAAACTACCATTCAATTGCATTAGCATCTCTGTGTAGTATCATAGAAAAGATTCTGGTTCTTGATTGCAACAATATTTACGTCAGTCTTAAAGGGAATAAGTCTATCTTCAACTACTGTACGATTTATTTTCCACACTTTTTGTATATGACCTTTCCAGATCTTTTGCTGTGGTAAGAGTGTTGATAACTGCAAGGAATCTATAACTTGGGACTTAACAAGATCATTTGTTGGTTTGATCTTTATAGTTTGAAACTTATTGACCATTTTTGGACAAGAATCGTCTAAAATTAAACTCCAGATTGTAGTCTGTGTGATTTTTAT
>NC_090734.1:148766982-148771982 GCF_036898095.1 Palaemon carinicauda
TGCCTCAAAATAATCAGTTAGATTTTCATTCCTATTTGCCTCCTTCAAATCAGCACTCTATTTATTTGACCCCATCTTCTCCACTTGAAGTAATCAACATTATAAAAAAACTAAAGAACAAAAAAGCAAATATTCATTATCCCCCTACTAAACTATATAAGAATAATGCTAGTTTACTTGCCTTTCCTATATCCTTATTGTTCAACCGTTGTACTGCCTCTGGCATTTATCCTGACATTTTTAAAATAGCGTGCGTTACTGTGCTACATAAGTCTGGTGATAAATCGGATGTCAATAACTATAGACCAATAAGTTGCCTTCCCTTATTGAATAAAATTTTTGAAAAATTATTGTACAATCGACTCTACTCTTTCTTTTCTAGATGTAATATCTTTTCTACCTGTCAGTATGGCTTTCTGCGTGGCGTTAGTACAAGTGATGCTGTAAATGACCTTCTTGAAAATATCTACAATGCGATGAATAAAAATGAATACCTTGGTGCGGTCTTTTTAGATTTGAGTAAAGCCTTTGACACAGTGTCTCATGATGTGCTGCTTAAAAAGCTCGAACATTATGGAATACGTGGAAATGCGTTACTCTTACTAAAATCCTACTTAACGAGTCGAAAACAATTTGTGACCCTCGATGGCCATCTCTCAGAGGTTATGGATGTCAAAATAGGTGTCCCCCAGGGATCAGTCCTAGGACCGTTATTTTTCCTCGCCTATATCAATGATCTACCTCGATCAGTAGGTAGGTTAAGCTCCATACTCTTTGCCGATGACACTACGCTTCATTTTAGACATAAAAATATCTACTCCCTCTGTGATACACTAACCAATGATTTAACTCGTGTAAAAAACTGGCTACTAGCAAATAAGTTAACCTTAAATGAAAGAAAGACATACTTCATTATCTTTTCTCTACGAAGAGTTCCTGTTAACATAAGGGTTGCTATAGGAAATCACACTCTGGATCAGAAGTCCAGTGGTAAATTTTTAGGGATAATTCTTGATAATAAACTAACTTTCTGTGAGCATGTAAATATGACAGTTAATAAAATTGCCAAATTAATGGGTATCATATATAGATTAAAAGAGTATTTCCCCTTATATATTATAAAACAATTGTATCACTCGTTAGTATCTCCTCACCTAAATTACTGCAATACGACGTGGGGGAGTAGTAGTAGAAATGTCTTGCAACCATTAATTGTAATTCAAAAAAGACTGGTAAGAATCATAAGCTCCAGTGATTACTTGGCTCATACATCGCCATTTTTCCGGTCTCTCTCGATATTGAAGCTGGAAGACAATTATAAGCTCTCCTTAATGAATATGATGTTCCAAACACTTATTTTGAACAAATTTCCAGATTTAAGACGAAAAATAATTCAGGAACAATCAGTTCATCCATACGGAACAAGAAATTCAAACTTAACTCTTCCTTTCATACGTATTAATAGATGCGAGCAATCGTATCTATACCAAGGTATTAAACTTTGGAATACTCTGCCCGCTTATCTAAAGGCACTGCTTAGCGTTCGGTCTTTTAAGAAATCATATACAAATCTCCTGTTATCTGGGTATTAAGCTTTATTAATGAATATTTATACTTGCCTACCTAACCACAACGCAAATATGTTTCATTGTTTAGAATATTTTTTTTTTATTTGTAAAACTAGTTCTTTTACTGAGTTTTTTGCTTAATATCTACAATTTTCTCAATGTATATACCATTAGCTTTCATATACCATCTTTCCTTATCATATAAATATGCATTTCCATTTGTTTTTAGGCTAAGATTCTCATTTATATGTATCTATTTGTATACATATGATTATGTATATGTATGCGTACATTTTGTTTATCTATATCCATATTTACTTTATTTTTTATTTTTACTTAATTGATGATATTATCTTGTTGTGTTATTGCCCGAAGAGCTCTGCTCCACATGGGCTTGGACTGAGTCTTTTTTTTCTTTTTGTAAATCTTTGAATGTAAATATCTTTTGTCCAATAAACATTATTATTATTATTATATGTATGTATATATATACATATATATAATATATATATATATATAAATATATATATATATATATATATATATATATATATATATGCATGCATCCATATATGATCTACTATAACACATGGCATGAAGGGAATACCTGTTCAAAGGAAATGCAATTAATGCTAGATTAAAACCCGCAACAACAGTGTTTCAAAAACCAGCATATAGTATTTGTAGTATTTACCTACAATAACCTTTTGTTTGCCACGCACTCTATGGTTTATGTAAACTGCCCCTTTGGTGATTATCGTAATTTAACGACCTTTAGTTGTTTGGGCACTGACCATACCAGAATACAAATTGACTGTTTGAAATATTTGCTTTGATCGTATAAGTGTAAATTAAAGGTTCGCGTTATTCTAGCCAAGGTTTATTGGACAGTACGGATTTTTTTTTTTTTTTTTTTTTTTTTTTTTTTTTTTTTTTTTTTTTTTTTTATGAAGAGATGTTAGAAATATCAGGTCTGTTGGAATATCGGGTTTGCTGACCCTAGTTTATATGTCGATGTATTTACGGTCATACTGTAGAATTTATTGTAGGGACAGTGGCTGGCTTGATGAGGTTAGGGTGTGTGATGGTTTAGTATCTGTTGGTTGGGTGATGTGCTAAGTTAGTCAGAACAGGTGACTTTTATTATTATTATTATTATTATTATTATTATTATTATTATTATTATTATTATTATTATTATTGCGAGCTAAGTTACAACCACCCTTGCTGGAAAAGCAATATGCTGTAAGCCCTATAACGGCTTAAACTGGGAAAATAACCCAGTGTGGAAAGCAAATATGGAAACAAGAGTAGTGTGCCAGAATGTAATAGTGAGCTAAGGAAAGGTACTGCTTGGAGAGTGATTTTAAGTGAGAGTTGTGAACAAAGTAGCAAAATGTATTCAAATAACGGTGAGACGGAAAAGAACAACTTAAACATAAAGCAAAAATGAATATTTAGTTAGGTCAGGTCAGTCTGCTTGCTTGGGAAGCTTCCATTGTGGTTGGGTAGTAAAGGAGTTTTCAATTATGTTATGGGGGGGAAATACCACTGAAAACCATATGACCTTCACTTGTGGACATGGTAACCACCTAGTCACTACTGGGTATATCAAGGAAAGAAGTTGAAAGCCTTTGATATGAAAAAAACCACTAGAATGCTGGGTTGTGATGTCAAACAGAAGTAATGTAACTGTGTAGTTGTTCAAGGTAAGAAAGATGGATCTTTTTATTCATTCAAGGTGAGAAAGGTGCATCCTTTGATACAAGGAGACCGGTGGGAGTCAAGTGCGTATAGGAATTCAAATGACATACAGTAATTGTATTCAAGGTAACAAAAAGGTGAATTTGGGGCCAGTGAGGATATTCAGTGCACAAGTAATGAAGAAAGATAAATATAAGAAATGAATGTTCGTTGCTTTGTTTTAATGCGAAAAGGAGAGCCACAATTTGGTAATAATTTTTTACTCTAATAGAGGGAGGCAAAGTTCTTTTTTTATTTGCAGATTTTGGCCATCCCAGAGAGAGCTTAGCATGGCAGGAAATATATATATATATATATATATATATATATATATATATATATATATATTTATATTATATATATATATATATAACATAAATATGTATATATATAACATATATATATATATATATATATATATATATATATATATATATATAACATATATATATATGTATATATATATATATATATATATATATATATTACTTCTGAAGTTTTGACGGAGTCAAAAGCTTTCACATCTCCCCTATATAATAAAGAGCAAGTGTCTGGTTACACACACACACACATACTGTATATATATATATATATATATATATATATATATATATATATATATATATATATATATATTATATATATGTGTGTGTGCGTATAACCAGACATTTGCTCTTTATTATATTGGGGAGATGAGAAAGCTTTTGATTCTGTCAAAACTCCAGCAGTAATGGGAGTCCTTCAAGGACAAGGAATAGATGAATCTCATGTTAATACACTTGAAGATTTCTGTACAGAAAGCACAGCAATAGACAGTGAGACCGTATCTATCCTAAATTATTCACAGGCATTGATATTAATTGTGAATACCTTAACAACTTAAGATTTACATATGACATAGCTCTCATTCAGTGAATCGTAGAATGAGTTGTAAAAAAATAATAAAAGATTTGAATAGAGGAAGCAGAAATGTAGGACTGAAAATGAATAGGAGTGAATCTAAGATGATGATCAATAAAAATGCAGACAACCAATATGGGTTATAGATGACCCTCTAGAGACTGTTAGTGAATATACGTACATAGGACAGACAGTAAGTGTTTCTCCAGGACATGAGACAGACATGAAAGAAGGATAAGCATGGAATGGAGAACTTTCGGTAATCGAAGTGTGATTGTGAAATATAAAATGCCACTCTCTCTAAAAAGAAAAGTATTTAATCAGGTGATCCTACCAGCATTAACTTTGGCATCAGAAGAGCTATGGAAAGAATAATGGGAATAACACTAAAAGACAGAAAAAGGGCAACATGGATACGAGAGCAAACTAAAGTAGAGATATTTTAATAACATTTAGGAAAAAGAAATGGACATGTGCAAGACATGTAATGAGAATGACAAATAAAATATGGACATTAAGAATAACAGAATTGTTCCCTAGCGATTAAGATTGTAAATGGAGGAATGGAAGAGAGGATGGTGGACTGACGAACTAATAAAATTAGTGGGTATATCCTATCATAGAAAGACCGTAAACAGAAGTAATTGACAGGACATGCCTTGAGTCCTTTGTCCTGCAGTGGACTAGTTACGGCATATGATGATGATGAATATATATATATATATATATATATATATATATATATATATATATATATATATATATATATGCATACATATACATATATAT
>NC_090734.1:148776982-148786982 GCF_036898095.1 Palaemon carinicauda
ATTTTTATCATTATTATTATTACTATTATTATTATTATCATTATTATTATTGTTATTGTTGTTGTTGTTGTTGTTGTTGTTTGTTATCAAGCCTCCGGACATGAGAGATTAGTTCACGAAACATTTGGCTGGGCTCCACCATGTACGAGAAGAGTTGGAAGACCCAGGTCCACATGGCTTGAGGACTATGAAGCACGAAGCAGGAGATGATGAATGAAGAAGTATTGAATTCAAAGCTCACGATAGAGACGACTGGTGAAATTTAATCGAGGTCCGATGTGTCAATAGGCGTATGAGGAGATGATGATGATGATGATTATTAGCTAAGCTACAACCCTAGTTGGATAAGTATATGCTATATTCGATTGTGGTAGATAAGACAAGATTCTTCTTCTTCTTCTTCTTCTTCTTCCTCCTTGCTAAGCCCCAAGCCTAGTTGGAAAAACAGGATGCTATAAGCTTAGGGGCCCCAACAGGGAAAATAGCCCAGTGAGGAAAGGAAACAGTGAAAATTAGAACATTTTCAGAACAGCAATATTGAAATAAATATTTCCTCTATAATCTATAAGAACCTTAACAAAACAAAAGGAAGAGAAATTAGATAGAATAGTGTGCCCGAGTGTACCCTCAAGCAAGAGAACTCTACCCCAAGATAATGGAAGGCCGTGGTACAGAGGTTATTGCACTACCCAAGACTAGAGAATAATGGTTTTATTTTGGAGTGCCCTAGAAGAGCTGATTACCATAGCTAAAGAGTCTCTTCTACCGTTATGAAGAGGAAAGTGGCCACTGAACAATTGCAGTGCTGTAGTTAACCCCTTGGGTGAAGAAGAATTGTTTGGTAATCTCAGTGTTGTCAGGTGTATAAGAGCAGAGGAGAATGTGTAAAGAATAGGCCAGACTTTTCGGTGTATGTGTAGGCAAAGGGAAAGTGAACTGTAACCAGAGAGAAGGATCTAATGTATAACTGTCTGGCCAGTCAAAGGACCCCATAACTCTCTAGCGGTAGTATCTCAACGGGTGGCTGGTATCTCCATTGTTTGTGGTGGAACAATCAAAAGTCCAGGAAGAGTCCCTGCTAACAAATTACCCCCCCCCCCCGCCCAATCCTTTCACCAATAGTAATATTGGAATTGATTCCCATTTAGTCCTGCGTTTGGTTTCTGAGAGATAAATGAACGGAGGGCCAGGTTTTTCCTGTAAGTCGTCGAGATGCTGGCAATAAAAGTAAAAAAAAAATAAGTGAAATTACGTACTTGATACGTTAAACTTTTGAGCATGAAAATAAAAGTTTTTTTGGCTTGCGAATTTTTTCCCAGCTTTCTTTTCCGTACCTGTTTTTCGTGTTACTTTTTGTTTCATTCGTATTTTTACACACTTTTTTTTTGTTATGTTAGGCATTTCGTATTGGTATCTTTAGTTTTTTACAAGTTTTAAGTTGTACACGATATTACTATTTCTCATTTTCTATCTATTGTTCCTTTATTTTTGCTTGTGTTCGATTGTAATTACTCTTATTCACCCTAAAACAAACTAAAAGAAATATCTTTAATAAAGTATTATAACCTCAAAACATACCTCTATTATTGTTTTGGTGTCCCTTTTTAAAACACATTAAGATAGCAATTAAGATGAAGCGCATGTCTTGTATGTATGTGAAGAACATGTCTTTCAGCCAACCCAAATGCCCAGTGGACTTTTAAGTAGATGGATAAACAAGAAATTGATTGACATGAAACACAAGTGCATCTGATTTCTACACCCACAGAGCCACAATGCTCACTTGCCTTTCATTTGAACGTCATTAAATTTGTTTATTACTTGCATGATCGACGCTTCATTACTGAGCTTGCATTGTAAAATAATAATATGTGTTGTGTAAGATCTAATTACACGTACCCATGCATTGTTATTAGTCGATATCCTGAGATTTATCAAGGCGCATCAGCCTGATTGAGTGATAGGATTAACCAGACACATCAGTGGAGGCCGGGACCTCTCGTTGGCATCCCGTTACAGCCTGATTATGTAAGACGACAAAGAAGATTATGCAACTTTTTATTGACTTTTTTTTTAATGAAGTGATTTCTATTCGACTACGGTCCATTTTTCCTCTCGGCTCATCAGTGTTACCATATCTCTGAAAAGCAGTCCTGCAGGTTTTTGTGTGACTAGTTTTACTCATAGTCATTTTCAGTCCAACATTTCTGTTTTTTTCTGTTAAAATCTTCTATCTTCTTTTGCAGTTCATGACATAATATTAATTCCTACATTTTTCCAAATTTGTAGGTAGAAATTCCAATAAAGCTCGAAGGAAACTTTACTTACAAATTGGCGACTTCTGGTCCTACGATATTTACTGACCTTTGTTCGTTTACTTGCAGTATATAAGGACATATAATCAGTGGTTTGTTGGGTGTGCACTGTATAATCATCATCATCATTATTATTATTATTATTATTATTATTATTATTATTATTATTATTATTATTACTTGCTAAGCTACAACCCTTGTTGCAAAAGCAGGATCCTATAAGCCCAGGGGCTGCAACAGGGAATATAGCCCAGTGAGGGAAGGAAACAAGGAGAAATAAAAATATTTTAAGAACAGTAACAACATTAAAATAAAGATCAATATAAACTATAAAAACTTTAACAAAGGAAGAGGAAGAGAAATAAAATAGGACAGAGTGCTCGAGTGTATCGCCAAGCAAAAGAAATCTAACTCTGTAGACATTTTTGTTTATTTAAGGGACTTTGCAGCATCCTTTTGCCATTAGCTGAGCTCATTTTTTAGCCTTCCGTTGCTGACTGTTTCCCTCTATCTTTCTGTCCAACATCTTAACTTTTACTTCATTTTGTAATTGCAGGGTTTTCCCCTAGTTTCAATTTGGTATTATTATTATTATTATTATTATTATTATTATTATTATTATTATTATTATAATAATAAAATAATAATAATAATAGCAATAATAATAATAATAATAATAATAATAATAATAATAATAATAATAATAATAATGATAAAAGAATAATATTAATAGTAATAATAATGATAATATAGTAATAATGATATAATAATAATAATAATAATAATAATAATAATAATAATAATAATAATAATAATAATGGGTGGTTCTTTTTCTTAGGATCATTGTTGAATTTTTAACTAAAAGATCATGGAGACTTGTTGACAGGCATCATAGTGAGTATAGAAATGTGATATCTGGTGTTCCACAGGATAGTGTTCTTTGCCCATGACTGTTCATACTATAGATAGATTTCATGTGGTTTGTCCTAGAAAACAACCTTGTTGCATATGCAGATGATGCTGCTCTCTTTGCATCAATTCCACCTCCTGAATTTAGATCTGGGGCATGATGTTGAATCCTAACTAAACTCAAAGTATGATTGTTAGTTGGCCAAGGACAGTTGCTCCCCAACATCTGAATCTCAGCATTGATAATGTTTCTTTTGATTCTCGACAATAAATTTGGTTTTGAGAAATCCATTAGGTCTGTGTCTTCTTCAATTGCGCAAAAAAATTGGCTTAGTGAGAAATTCTTGTAAGATTTTCCGTGATCAATCTGTTCTGAAGAAGTGTTTTAATTCTTTCATTGTACCTTGCTTCGAGTATTGTTCTTTTGGCTGATCCTCAGCTGCTGATTCTCATCGTAATTTGTTGGACAGGAACCTACTGTCTATTAAATTTCTTAACCTTGATCTATATATTAATCTCTGGCACCATCATTCAATTAGTTCGCGTTATGCAGGTTGCATAAGATTTTTCATAATTCTGATAATCCTTTACATTCAGATCTTGCTGGACATTACCATCTTGTTCGTAATACTAGGTATGCAGTTAATTCTATAGTCATGCCTTCTCCATCATCAGGCTTAATACTACACAGTATTTTAGAAGGTTTATTCCAGCAGTGACCAGGTTGTGGAATGATCATCCTAATCCGGAAATTGAATCGGTAGAACTTAAAAAATTCAAACTTGCAGCAAATGTTTTTATGTTGAACAGACTGACATAAGCCTCTTTTTATAGTTTATATATGAATGATCTGTTTTAATGTTGTTCCTGTTCTTGAAATATTCTATTTTAATTGCTCATTACTTCTCATATAGTTTGTTTATTTCCTTATTTCCTTTTCCGCAGTGGGTTATATTTCCAACTAGGGTTGTAGCTGAGCTAATAATAATAATAATAATAATAATAATAACCAAGTATTGGTTTATAATAATTGAATCTTGGAGGGTAGCTCTGTAAGAACCAAGCTTTGAATCATTGGGATGGTAATTCTCACCTCATATTCCCTGTCACGCTGAGCAATATTGCCAGACGTATAACCACTTGGTTTCTCCCCATCCCAGGGGTAGGGGAAGAGGAGTAGTCATACCCTGATGAGAGGGGTACAACAAGAAAAAAGGGGGAATGGGTGGGAAGGGTTTAATCTCTGTGTGCACATCTATATAGAATTATATAGACGTCATTTTTGCCGGATCGGGTACACTAGTTTTAATGATAAGGATTATAATCTGGTAACGGAAACCTCTATCGCAGCTCGTAGGTCCTGAAATGCCTCCAGGAAACCGTTTTGTCCCCATTCTTGAACCAAGGGGACCCGGGGGGTCATCAGCTGCTCGCCTTGGTGTACGGGACTCTAGAAGGAGGCGGCACCCATTTGCCGAGTCTTAACATACCCGTTTCGAAGTCTCTCTCTCTCTCTCTCTCTCTCTCTCTCTCTAAATAAATAAATAAATAAATGTGTGTATATATATATATATATATATATATATATTTGTATATATATATAATATATATATATATGTATGTATATATATATATATATATATATATATATATATATATATATATATATATATAGTGTTGTGTGTATCACGTACAGCCTATGTTTCTATCTTGCTGCACTATATCTCTCTAAAAAGATAGCACAAAACTAATAGGTTACATAAATAGAAAATTCAAATACAGAAACAAAGACGCTGTACTACACCTTTACACATCACTAGTAAGACCCCATCTAAAATACGGAGTCCAATAATTCTTGGTTTTAAGGATTCAGAAGGATATGGATAGACTGGAAGCAGTACAAGGTAGGGCCACCAAACTAGTTTCAACACTAAGGCAATTTGGATGTAGACGGAGAATGGAACGTTTGACATTGGATGTACAAACTCGATGACTCACGATGAATAAACGGACAGTTAATAGAGGCTTTAAAAATTCTCAAAGGAATAACAAATGTAGATTACAACAATCTATTCAGGCTTAGCACCAATCAGTCTAAAGGTAACGGATGCAAACTGGAATTGAAAAGATACCACACCACTCAATGTGTTAATTTCTTTACATACAAAATAGCGAATACATGAAACTGACTGACAGCGGATGTTGTAAGAATTAAAACGGCAAGCGAGTTCAAGGATAAGTTAGACAAGATCATAAAATTTCTCTAAACGTTCAAACCAAATCGCTTTATTACCCAAGAGCAAATGGAGTGTTTTGAGACATCCAAAATCCTTGTAACTCTCTCTCTCTCTCTCTCTCTCAAAATCCTTGTAAGTCTTTCTCTCTCTCTCTCTCTCTCTCTCTCTCTCTCTCTCTCTCTCTCTCTCTCTCTCCTCTCTCTCCTCTCTCTCTCTCTCTCAAAAATGATCAATCATTTCAGGTATGACATCAGATAATAATCGTTCATTCAATCTCCCTTTCAAATATATCTTTTCTTTTATTACGTGCGCACCTACTCTCTCTCTCTCTCTCTCTCTCTCTCTCTCTCTCTCTCTCTCTCTCTCTCTCTCTCTCTCTCTCTCTCTCATATGTACGCCTTCCACTTATCACCTTACGCCCAGAACGAAGTATCAACCTTAGGCGTTGCTGAATAAGAGAACCAAAAAATTAAGGATTTCAAGAATAAAAAAAAAAAAAACGCTTTTAGAAAGTCGTCTTTTACCTTCTTTGGACGACACCTACTTAGTTACTCGTTAATTAAACCTTTCAGGAATGTAATTATTTTATTTATAACAGCTTATTATGATTGTTCGTAGGTAATTTATCGACACAGCAGCAACTGACTACCACTGAAAATGCTGATAATAATAACATAGTTGTACAACGTAACGACTGTCCCACTTTTCATTCTCTATTTTTGATGCTTTATTTTAGAAAAGTGCATTTTTCAATTGTTGAGTCGTAATAGGGGGTCACTAATTCGTCGTAGTTGTATTTTATACTTATCATAAATATCGAAATGTAACCATTCTCTCTCTCTCTCTCTCTCTCTCTCTCTCTCCATACCGACGCAGGTATATATATATATATATATATATACATATGTATATATATACAGTATATATACATATATATATATATATATATATATATATATATATATATATATATATATACACAGTATATGTATACATAGTTTTTCCCTGTTTGGTGTAGTACGCTCTCCGGGAAATGAAGAAAAGAACATCATATCAGAACAGGAAGGAAGCATGGGAGAATCCATATTATTACCAATATTAAATAATGGGGATGAAACACAAACCATAATAGTAATGAATGCACAGGGTTTAGTCACGAGTAACTCTAAAAGGAAAATAGAGTTCTTAGAAGAACTAACCCAAATTGAAAAAATAGATATATTAGATATAAGTGAAACATGGTATTCCCAAGAGACTGGCAGTGATGACCAGATAAAGGGTTTCCAAACTTATAGATCAGACAGAAAAAATAGGAATCAAGGGGGAACCGCAATATATGGAAGAGACATAAATCAAGGAAAAGTATGTGAAAAATACAGCAACACAGAATGTGAATTGATTGCGGTAGAATTTGAATTTGAAAAACTAATGAATATTGTAGTTTACAGACCCCCAAACACTAAGGAGTTTGACATAATAATAGAAAAAATAGATGGTATATGTAGAAACCATAAAGACTGGAATATACTCCTATCCGGAGATTTTAACTTTCCTTTCGTGGATTGGAAAGAACGGATAGAAGAAAGTGGTTGTATGTATACATATAAAAAAGATAGTAATAGTAGCGCAGAAGATAAGAGGCAATTTGAAAAGCTTCAAGATATGCTATTAGAACATAATATGCAACAAATAAACCACATTCCAACAAGAAAGGAAAATGTCCTAGATCTAGTATTTGTGAATGAGGTGAATTATGTTAAAGAAATAATAGTGTATAACACGGGAATTTCAGACCACAATGTCATAGAATTGATAGTTCATTCCAAAGCAAGTGATCACAGAATTAATAAAAACACAAAACTTTGGGAAGGATATGGAAAATATAACTTTTACAGTAAGAATATAAAATGGTCAGAAATAAATGAAGAACTGGATAAAGAATGGAAAAATGTATTTATAAGTGATAATATACAGGTAAATACGGATATACTGTACAAAATACTGGAGAAAATTGTTGAAAAATATGTACCGAAAAAAAACAATAAACAAAAGACGTGCATACCAAGAGACAGAAGGATCTTATTTCAGAAAATTAAAAAGTGGAAGAAAAATCTTGCAAAAGAAAAAAATGTGTGGAAAATGAGGGAAATAAAATGTAAGATAGAAAATGCAGAACAAAAGATTATACAGTCGAAAGAAAATGAAAAAAGGGACTTAGAAGAAAGGACACTTCAAAATATAAAAAGAAACCCCAAAGTACTTTACTCCTATGCAAAAAAGATGAATAAAAGGAGAATAGAAATAGGCCCTCTAAGAATTGAAGGACGGCTAACGAATGAAAAAAAGGAAATATGCAACATATTAGCAGAAAAATATAAGAGTGAGTTCACGCCAAGAATTGCGAATGAGAATAATGAAACAGAAATGAGAGAAGAAAATGTTGAATATCTAACGGATATAGATATTAATGAAGCAGATATTGTCACGGCTATAAACGAAATTAAAAATGGATCGGCAGCCGGACCAGATGGAGTTCCAGCGATTTTGTTAAAAAAAACTGCAAACACTATCGCGAAGCCACTTGCAATACTGCTAAGACAGAGTATAGATATGAGCGAGATATATGTTAAACATAAATTAGCTTATATAACCCCTATCTTCAAAAGTGGATCAAGACTAGAGGCAAGCAATTATAGACCTGTTAGTCTAACATCACATATTATGAAAGTGTATGAGAGGGTAATAAAAAAGAAAATAATGAACCATTTGGTCAAAAATAATTTGTTTAATATGGGTCAACACGGTTTCGTACCTGGAAAAAGTACACAGACCCAACTGATAGCTCACTATGAAAACATATACAATAATATGATATATGAAAAAGACACAGATGTGATCTATCTAGATTTTGCAAAAGCCTTTGACAAGGTAGACCATAACATATTGGAGAAAAAAATGAGAAAGCATAATATTGTGGGAAAGATAGGAAAATGGGTAAAAGAATTCCTGCAAAACAGAAAACAGATAGTGGTTGCAAATGACGAGAAATCAGATGAAGCCCAGGTAATATCTGGTGTGCCCCAAGGTACGGTATTAGCTGCACTGCTATTTGTTATTATGATCTCAGACATAGACTGTGATGTTGAAAACTCCGTAGTGAGAAGTTTCGCCGATGACACAAGAATAAGTAGAGAAATTACTTGTGATGAAGATAGGAACTCACTACAAAGAGATCTAAACAAAATATATGAATGGGCGGAGATAAATAGGATGGTATTTAACTCCGATAAATTTGAATCAATAAATTATGGAAACAGAGAAGGAATGGTGTATGCATACAAGGGACCTAATAATGAGACAATCACAAACAAGGGAGCAATTAAAGACCTTGGTGTAATTTTAAATAGGAATATGTTATGCAACGACCAAATAGCAACACTGTTGGCTAAATGTAAAGCAAAAATGGGTATGTTATTCAGACACTTTAAAACAAGAAAAGCTGAACACATGATTATGCTTTACAAAACTTATGTGCGTAGTACACTCGAGTACTGCAATGTGATATGGTACCCACACTACCAAAAGGATATTGCGCAAATAGAGAGTGTACAAAGGTCCTATACTGCTAGAATAGAAGAAGTTAAGGACCTTGATTACTGGGAAAGACTGCAATTTTTAAAACTATACAGTCTAGAAAGGAGAAGAGAACGCTACATGATAATACAAGCATGGAAGCAAATAGAAGGAATTGCTGAAAACATCATGGAGCTTAAAGTATCAGAAAGAGCAAGCCGAGGTAGATTAATAGTGCCAAAAAGCATTCCAGGTAAACTGAGAAAGGCGCACAGGACATTAATCCACAACGCACCAGCATCGATAATGCAGCGACTATTTAATGTGCTGCCAGCTCATCTAAGAAACATATCAGGAGTGAGCGTAGATGCGTTTAAAAATCAGCTCGATAAATACCTAAGATGCATCCCAGACCATCCAAGACTGGAAGATGCAAAATACACTGGAAGATGTATTAGCAACTCTCTGGTGGATATACGAGGTGCCTCACACTGAGGGACCTGGGGGAACCCAAACAAAAAATAAGGCAATAAGGTAAGGCTCTCTCGTCTAACTTTGTCCTTAAATACCACATATGAATACTTTTACAAACAGGCCCTAGGTAGGCACAGTTATATTGGTTGGCAGTTAGTGCCATTGTTGGCAATATCTTTTAACTTCTGATGGTCGATTATGGTCCATGGAATATCCCGGTGTTTTTAGTTATTTGCTTCGAGTGGAATTGTTACTCTGTAGGATGATCTGTAGAGGCCTTTTTAGAAGTCTTTAATCATTGTTTTAGCAAGACCCTTTTTACTATAGTTCGGAGCCTTTTGTTCAAAGGTCTTTTAAGGTATTTTATCAAAAAGTAATTGAGCATTTTTTTTATTCCCTCTGCAACTTGCAATCTTTCCAGTTCTCTCACTCTCCTACTCTCCTTCCCTTAGGGCCAAGGTGGAAACTGGTTTTTGGCCTGCCTAAGTAGGC
>NC_090734.1:148791982-148793320 GCF_036898095.1 Palaemon carinicauda
AAGATGAAGAATGGGGACAAATTTGAGCATAATATATATATGTATATGTATATATATATATTTATATATATATATATATAATGTATATATATATATATATATATATATAGCCACGAAAGAAAATGTGAAATGACTATTGGTCTTCGTACTTTTGTTACATGTAATTATGTATGTGTACACATGTATATACATTATATAATTGAATATATATATATATATATATATATATGTATATTGTATATGTATGTATATATGACTGTATTTTTATTATTATATAGATACTTTCTATATATACATATATATATGTATATATACAGTATATATATATATATATATATATGTATATGTATATATACAGTATGTGTGTATATATATATATCATACATGTATATGTATATATATATATATATATATATACACTAGTATATATATATGTACTCGTGTGTGTATATATATATATATATATACATATATATATATGTACTCGTTTATATATATATATATATATATATACATATATATATGTACTCGTTTATATATATATATATATATATAATTCAACATTTTTAGAAGTAGTTTAATTGTCTTCTGAGATAATTGTTTAGTAATAAAAATTTTAAAAGAAGCATTTCTTATTACAATTACCATGTTATTCATATAAGTGATAAAATACTTGTTATAGATGGCTTAATTACAGCTGACGTTACAATAACTATGGTCATATATTCATATCATTTGCTGTTACATCGCGATAGAGAGAGAGAGAGAGAGAGAGAGAGAGAGAGAGAGAGAGAGAGAGAATGAAAGTATTATGTGGATTATTCCTATATGATACTCAATGAAGCGCGTCTTAGTGGAAGGCTTTAGTACATAACATATTCCCCATGTATTAAGGCCACCAGTATCTCAAACGATACGTTCCCGAAAAAACGGAGGGACCCAGATGATGGTAAAAAGCGACACAAATTCTTAATAAAAAGAGGAGATAACATCAAAGGCACCCACCCCGAAAAAAAAAGCTATTATTAAATATAATTTTGGGGAACTATTCACAATGGCAATCTTCAATCTGATTGGTCGAACAATCATCTTCAACCAATTGAATTCAAGGAAGCTCACTTTTTTTTTGTGTAAATTTACCTGGTCGTTGAACATGATCGCATTCACCGATGTGGAATCTATGCTTTGGGTAATACCCTGTCTGGGGCATAAAAAAGTTTGGGTATAGACAAGTAAAAACTGAAGCCGCGCCGACAGACATTGTCATAAAAAGAATATCGAAATTTCTACAGAGGTTATAAAAAGAGGTGGAAAAAAAAAGTTTGTAAAAACAGGCAG
>NC_090734.1:148811320-148813820 GCF_036898095.1 Palaemon carinicauda
AGCCATGAATAAAATTGATGGCTGCGTATATCCCGGGTTTTGACTCTTGAGTTATGATTGAAATTTTTATTCATATTAAAATTATTAGAATCATCATTATTAGAATTAAAATATGCTAAATTACTAAGATTATTATTTTTGTTATTATTATTATTATTATTATTATTATTAACAATAACAATGTTATTATTATTATTATTATTATTATTATTATTATTTATTTATTTATTTATTTGTTATTATTAAAGCGCCGTGGCTGTATCTTGTGTATTTTCAGTTGGATACAAAAGTGACATAAGCCATTTTGGTATTATCAGACTTTTACTGTATTATCCGTTAAAAATTTTTTCTTCGGTATTCTTCGTCAGTCTCTTTCGAGGGTTGATAAGACGCTGAAATTGGCATCAGATGTAGATGAATTAGTGGTTGCCTAGAGTAGACTGTGATAGACAGGATCCTTTCTTAACCAAGGGTGTGTAAACATTTTAGTACTGTACTCACGCACTGAACTGCACTGGGCTGTACTGTACTATACTGTACTGCACTGGGCTGTACTGTACTATACTGTACTGCACTGGGCTGTACTGTACTATACTGTACTGCACTGCACTTTACTGTACGTCGCTGTATTGTACTGTACTGTACTCCACTCCACTCCACTCCACTCCACAGTACTGCGCTGCACCTCACTGTACTGTACTGTACTGGATTGCATTGCACTGTACTGTACTGTACTGGATTGCATTGCACTGTACTGTACTGTACTACACTACACTATACTACACTGTACTGTATTATATTGTATTGTACTGTACTGAGCAATATTTAAACATCCCTGTAACTATACTCAATTTTTTTAATGAGGCGCACGCATTTGCACTGACTCTCAGCAGTGCCCTTCTAGCTCGGGAAAGTTTCCTGCTATCTGATTGGTTAGAATTATCTTGTCCACCCAATCAGAGATCAGGAAACTTTTCCGAGCTAAGAGGGCATCCCTGCGAGTCGGTGCAAATCTACCTCACTAAAAAGAATTGACTATAAGTGTTTGTTTGAATAGGAAATATTCTTTTATTCAAGGATACGGATTGCATAATTTTACTTCAGGAACAGCGTAAATGTATTTAAGGATACGGAAATTAATATTTCCCTTGAGCATAAAGTAGAGAAAGCATATTTTTTTTTTTAAGAATATGGAAAGAAGTTTCTGAAAGCATATACTCGAGAATATAATTTTAATGATACCGAAAGTATAATTTTAATCAAGAATACCGAAAGTATAATTTTAATTAAGGATACCGAAAGTATAATTTTAATTAAGGATACCGCAAGTATAATTTTAATTAAGGATACCGAAAGTATGATTTTAATTAAGGATACCGAAAGTATAATTTTAACTAAGGATACCGGAAGTATAATTTTAATTAAGGATACCAAAAGTATAGTTTCAATCAAGGATACGGAAATTATATTTTAATTAAGGGTACCGAAAGTATAATTCTAATTAAGGATACCGAAAGTTTAATTTTAATTAAGGATACTGAAAGTATAATTTTAATTAAGGATACAGTAAGTATGAATTTAATTAAGAATACCGAAAGTATAATTTTAATTAAGGATACCGAAATTGTGATTATAATTAAGGACACCGAAATTATAATTTCAATTAAGGATACCGGAAGTATGATTTTGATTAAGGATACCGAAAGTATGATTTTGATTAAGGATACCGAAATTATAATTTCAATTTAGGATACCGAAAGTATGATTTTAACTAAGGATACCGAAAGTATGATTTTAATTAAGGATACCGAAAGTATGATTTTAATTAAGGATACCGAAAGTATAATTCTAATTAAGGATACCGAAAGTATAATTTTAAACAAGGATACCGAAAGTATGATTTTAATTAAGGACACCGAAATTATAATCTCAATTTAGGATACCGAAAGTATAATTTTAATTAAGGATACCGAAAGCACAATTTTGATTAAGGATACCGAAAGCACAATTTTGATTAAGGATACCGGAAGTATAATTTCAATTAAGGATACAGAAAGTAAAATTTTAATTAAGGATACCGAAAGTATAATTTCAATTAAGGATACCGAAAGTATAATTTTAATCAAGGATACCGAAAGTATAATTTTAATCAAGGATACCGAAAGTATAATTTTAATTAAGGATACCGAAAGAATAATTTTAATCAAGGATACTGAAAGTATAATTTTAATGAAGGATACCGAAAGTATGATTTTAATGAAGGATACCGAAAGTATGATTTTAATGAAGGATACCGAAAGTATGATTTTAATGAAGGATACCGAAAGTATAATTTTAATTAAGGATACCGAAAGTATGATTTTAATTAAGGATACCGAAAGTATAATTTTAATTAAGGATACCGAAAGTATGATTTTAATTAAGGATACCGAAAGTATAATTTTAATTAAGGATACCGGAAGTATGATTTTAATTAAGGATACCGAAAGTATGATTTTAA
>NC_090734.1:148818820-148821320 GCF_036898095.1 Palaemon carinicauda
TCTATTCAGTTTTTCACCATCCATAAACATATATACATTATTCCATCTTCCCGCCCTAATTGTCCTACTCCTGATCATATACTCTTGAGTTCTTCCTCTTACAGATCAGATTAGATCCATTTACCAGCTTCTGCAATTTTTATTCTCCATCCTCAAGCAGTATAGTATCATCTACAGGCATTCAGTACTAAATCTGTTCATTGCTACATTTAGTGTTCTTTACCTGACCTCTTGTATTATGCCATATATATATATATATATATATATATATATATATATATATATATATATATATATATATATATATATATATATATATATATATATATATATATGACCTTATAGACATATAGATAAACTTTTTTGTGCCATTGAAAATTCTTGCCGTGAAATTAATTCAATGCACAACCAATTCTGTCCATTTCTCTCGAGTAAATAACCTGTTCCACACAGCTCTAAACATGAGAGAGAGAGAGAGAGAGAGAGAGAGAGAGAGAGAGAGAGAGAGAGAGAGAGAGAGAGAGAGAGAGAGAGACAGAGAGAGACTTAAATCCCGTATATGAGAAAGCTGACAAGTCAGGGCATCGTCCTACATAAACAAATTTATTCCCACTTATTTTTTTTTTTTTTTTTAATTTTAGTTATTTTTAAGTACCCTATGTCAATTTCCTTCTCCGTCCATTTGATTATTCATATTTTAACGGGCGTGGTTGAGTAAATTCTCTTATGTAAATAATCTACCTTTGGCATTTGTCCCTTCCCACAAACAAAGGGTACGCTTAATACCCAGTGACCTCTTTCTTAACTTCTCAATTTCATTGCAATATTTGGATGCGCATACGACTGCAAGCCTTGAATCCGAAGAGGAAAGCTATGAAGAAACTCTTCCTTTTCTGATGAGACTTGTTACCGAAATAGGATAGAAAAGCGTGCCCGAGTGTACCCTCAAGCAAGAGAACTCTAATCCAAGACAGTGGAAGGCCATGGTTCAAAGGCTATGGCACTACCCAAGACTAGAGAATAATGTTATGATTTTGGAGTGTCCTTCTCATAGAAGAGCTGCTTACCATAGCTAGAGTCGCTTCTTCCCTTACCAAGAGGAAAGTAAGTTAACCCCTTGAACGAAGAAGGATTGTTTGGTAATCTCAGTGTTGTCAGGTGTATGAGGACAGAAGAGAATATGTAACGAATAGGCCATACTATTCGGTGTATGGGTAGACAAAAGGAAAATGAGCCGAAACCAGATAGAAGGGTCCAATGTAAAACTGTCTGGCCAGTAAAAGGACCCAGTAACTCTCGAGCGGTAGTATCTCAACGGGTGGCTGGAAATAATGGTTGAATTTCATGAAAAAGAATTATATTTCATTGGCTAATTACTGCTCTGTTGATATTTTGTTATTCATATTATTTTCTTATATAATATTTGGGGTTTAACTCGATTTTATATTTGCTCCTGATATTTCTATTCGTTTATTTTCAAGAATCATTAGCTTTTGATGTTTATTCAAAACGTGTTTACTGTTTCAATTCAAATGACTACCTGATGTATTTTCGTCCTGCGTAATTTTGATGTTGTTACTGTTTTAAAATATGTTATTTCAATCGTTCATTACTTCTCATATCGTTTATTTATTTCATCATTTCCTTTTCTCACTGGTCTATTTTTCCTGTTGGAGTCCTTGGGCTTAGAGCATCCTGCTTTTCCAACTGGGATTGTTGCTTAGATAATAATAATAACAATAATAATAATAATAATAATGATGATAATAATAGTAATGATAATAATAATAATTAATAATTAATAATAATAATTGATAATAATAATGAATAATTGATAATTATAGTGATTATTATAGTTATAGTTATAATTATGATTATAACTATTATAATTATACAATGTAATTATATAATTATATATAATTATATATTATATTGTATTATTATACTATTATAATTATATGATTATATATAATTGTTATGTTAGATATCATTATTGTTATTATTATTATTATTATTATTATTATTATTATTATTATTATTATTATAATGGTTCATGGAATCGTGGTCTTATCGAATGTGAAATTTCCTATCTTTTGAAAGTTTTCTGAAAAGCCAATTTGTCTGTGCACCAGTTTATAATGTTAAGAAAGCTTATTTTTCTTGAACAATAATGTATCAATATTTCAGACTGCCTAAGAGCCCGAGACTTTTACCTTCTGTGTGGTCTTTGAAAGGCAGATTTCCACATTTTACACAAAAAAAAATTTTTTTAATGATCGTTTGAAAAGAAAGATTTTTCATACATTCCATTCATCGTATATTGAAGTCGCGAAGTTTATGAAATATATTCCGTGAAAAGTTGAACCCAATGGTTTCCTAGAATATTCATTCTTCAGACACAGTTTTCTTAGATTTAGGAAAAAAAAAAACATTATAGCTTCAATTTTAGAATTTAAAAAATAAAACATTTTTTTTTGAACCCAAAGAACCACCAACTCGA
>NC_090734.1:148823820-148826320 GCF_036898095.1 Palaemon carinicauda
TGTTGTGATTGTAAATCAATAAAAGAAATTACAGGATTTATCTGTTGTGATTGTAAATCAATAAAAGAAATTACAGAATTTATCCATTGTGATTTTAAAGTAGTCAATAAATTACAGTATTTATCTATTGTGATTTTAAATCAATAAACTACAGGATTTGTCTACTGTGATTTTAAATCAATAAATTACAGGATCTAAATCAATCAAGAAATCACGTGATTTATCTATTGTGGTTTTAAATCAATCAAGAAATTACAGAATTTGTAATTTTAAATCAATAACTTACAGGATTTATCTATTGTGATTTTAAATCAATCAATAAATTACATGATTTATCTATTGAATCAATCAATTACAACAACGGCGACTTTCCCTTTTCCGCGAGATCTGGAACATGTAATTTTGAACAAATCATATAAAAGAAAAAAATTTACTCCTTACGTAATTCACTTTAGTTCACGATATTATTTTTAATCGTTCGTTTCTCAAGGTCCAGATAGCGAGATGATTATAGCTTAGAGACAGAATTTTAAACGAGGTAATATTATACGAAGCAGTTCGGAGAATTTGGTGTAGATTATGCAGCTTTACGTGATAATTACCGTAAGATAAAATGCTAGGGTAAAAGCACACCTGTACAGTTGGCTTCATTAATTCCGGAACACTTCACGGGAAGCTAAGGAGTCGAGTTTAACATAAGAGAAACTTGGTGCAACATTGCCCACAATATAAAAATCGTTGAGCTTGTAAACACATGATCAAAATCATTTTTCTTAAGTTTATGATTTGGTGCATAGAAAAAATTATTGTTTTTCGTCTAACAGGACTTGAAGAATTCATGAAAATGCTTTTTATCACATGTTTACAGACTTGGTGAATTTGTTTTACAGGCACCGTTGCCAACAGATTGTTTTGCTTAAGACAGCGTTGCCATCAGTTTTTGCTAAAGACGGCGTTGCCAACAGATTCTGTTTTGTTAAAGGCAGCATTGCCAACAGATTTTGTGTTGCTAAAATCAGTGTTGCCAACAGATTCTGTTTAGCTAATGACAGCGTTGCCAAGGTTGTTTTGGTAAAGACATCGTTGCCAACAGAATCGGTTTGGTTAAAGACAGCGTTGCCTACAGATTCTGCTTTGCTAAAGACAGCGTTGCTTACAGATTCTGTTTCGCTAAAGACAGTGTTGCCTACATATTCTGTTTTATTAAATACAGCGTTGCCAACATATTTTGTTGAAGACAGCATTGCTAACAGATTATGTTTTGCTAAAGACAGCGTTGCCAAGGTTGTTTTGCTAAAGACAGCGTTGCCGATTTGGTTTTGGTAAAGACAGCGTTGCTAACAGATTCTATTTTGCTAAAGTCAGTGTTGCCACCAAATTCTATTTAGGTAAAGACAGCGTTGCCAACAGATTCTATTTTGCTAAAGACAGCGTTGCTAAGGTTGTTTTGCTAAAGACAGCGTTGTCAACAGATTCTATTTTGCTAAAGACAGCATTGCCAACAGATTTTGTTTTGCTAAAGACAGCGTTGCCAAGGTTGTTTTGCTAAAGACAGCGCTGCCAACAAATTCGGTTTTGGTTAAGACACTGTTGCCAACAGATTCTATTTTGCTAAAGACAGCGTTGCCAACAGATTTGGTTTTGCTAAAGACAGCGTTGCCAACAGATTTGGTTTTGCTAAAGACAGCGTTGTCAACCGATTCTATTTTGCTAAAGACAGCGTTGCCAACAGATTTGGTTTTGCTAAAGACTTGCCAACAGATTCGGTTATGTGAAAGATAGCGTTGCCAACAGATTCTGTTTTGCTATAGGCAGCGTTGCAAACGGATTCTATTTTGCTGAAGACAGCGTTGCCAACAAAATCTGTTTTATTAAAGACAGCGTTGCCAACAGATTCCGTTTTGCTAAAGATAGCGTTGCCAATGGTTTCTGTTTTGCTGAAGACAGCGTTGCCAACAGATTCCGTTTTGCTAAAGATAGCGTTGCCAACGGATTCTGTTTTGCTGAATACAGCGTTGCCAACGGATTCTGTATTGCTGAAGACAGCGTTGCCAACAGATTCCGTTTTGCTAAAGATAGCGTTGCCAACGGATTCTGTTTTGCTGAATACAGCGTTGCCAACGGATTCTGTATTGCTGAAGACAGCGTTGCCAACAGATTCCGTTTGCTAAAGTGCAGATGTCAGATGTCGTCTGAGCTTACCATGAAGTGTACCCGAATTAATGAAGCCAACTGTGCGTCCTTGCTCGCCGACCTCGTGGAACGCTAGTTAATTGCTGATTAGTCCTTGTAAAATGTTTTGTATACAGATTACCTAGACGGACACTGCTGTTGCCATCTAAGTATCATTGAGTAATATCTGCATGTCTTTGCTTCATTTAGTTTCACCTTATTAAACTTATTGGTTAATGTAATTTTTTATCGAAAATGGTTTGTAACGCATTGGGATATTTGTTCCTTTCTTTGTAACATTTTGAACTTTGTTATTCTGTATTTGGGG
>NC_090734.1:148838820-148841320 GCF_036898095.1 Palaemon carinicauda
TTACAGAGGTGTCTGTGGAGAGTAATGTCTCTCTTGAAGCCGTAATATTTTCATGAGCACTATATTCTTCTAGTGCGGTTAGAGTTAAACGAAAAAAATAGATAAAGAAATATATTCTGATTTTTTTAAGGATGGATCTCTCTTGAAGCCGTAATACTTAAGCACTATATTCTTCTAGTGCGGTTAAAGTTAAACGAAAAAAATAGATAAAAAAATGTATTCTGATTTTTTAAAGATGGAGACAGGGACGGACAGACATGTTCTCGAAATGCCTTCTTGAGAGAGAGAGAGAGAGAGAGAGAGAGAGAGAGCTTTCTTGTACCAAAGGGGGGGCATACAGAGCGAGTCAAAATTTCCTGATCAAGAGAGAAAATCCAAAAGACCGACAAACAAACATATAATGAGAGAGAGAGAGAGAGAGAGAGAGAGAGAGAGAGAGAGAGAGTTATAAGTCTGTTTTTGTAGAAACTTCGAACATTGAAACTTGTAGTGAGTGTTTTTTATTTTGAAAATGCTGACATAAATCTCTTTTTACAATTTATACATGATAGATCTATTTTAATTTGGTTCTCACGGTGTTTTATTTCAATTGTTTATTACTAATGTGGTTTATTTATTTCCTTGTTTTCTTTCCTTGCTGGTCTATTTTTTTTTTCTGTACGAGCCCTTGGTTTTTTCCAACTAGGGTTGTAGCCTAGCTAATAATAATAATAATAATAATAATAATAATAATAATAATAATAATAATAATAATAATGGTTATTAAAAACCCACAATTTTATATGGTATTTTTTTAAAAACACAGGCAACAACAACAATAATGATAATGATGATGATAAGTGCGTGCCAAAGTCAATCCAGACCGGCATATTATGAAACAAACTGAAAGCAAGTGATCACCAATCCTCTGCCCATATCCGACACATTCTTCACCCCACATGCCGCCTCTCCTCATTTCTCCGAAAAACGCCGACGGTTTCAGCGAATATTGTGCGTGACACCAGAACGAACCAGGTGTTTCTACTCATTGCTTCACCTGGCGAGGGATTATGGATGTGGCGGGTCCTACGTCATCCACAGTAACCCTCGCTTCTTTTCTATGGATGTACACATCACTAGTAAGACCCCACTAGAATACGGAGTCTAATTTTGGGTTCCAAGTATTCGGAAATATATAGATAGACTAGGAGCTGTATAAACTAGGGCCACCAAACTATTTCAAACACTAAGGCCATTTTGACATGGAGAACGGAATGTTTGAACTTAGTTGATCTACAAACTCGACGACTAAGGGGACAGCTAATATTCTTGAATTGATAAAAATTGTAGACTACAACAACATCGGGCTTAGCTCAAATCAGTCCAAAGACGGATACAAACTGGAATTGAAAAGATACAACACCGCTCATTGTGGCAATTTCTTTACGTACAAAATAGCAAATACATGGAACAAGCTTGCAGCGGATGTAGTAAACAGTAACATGAATAAGTTAGATAAGATCATAAAAGCTCAAAACGTTTAGACTAAATCGCTTTATCCAAGAGCAAATGGAGTCTCCGTGGATGGACTAAAGTCCTTGAGACATACAAAATCCTTGTAACACTCTCTCTCTCTCTCTCTCTCTCTCTCTCTCTCTCTCTCTCTCTCTCTCTCAGGATACTGTTTCTGGGGATAAAGCAGACTAGATTATTATAAGCCAAAACGTATCTGATATCATATATTAGGCGGTGGCCTATTGGCAATGTCCTTGCCTGGTGATTGCCGGAATGGGGTTCGAGTCCCGCTCAAACTCGTTGGTTCCTTTAGTCGCTGCAACCTTGTGAGTTAAGGGTGGTGAGGTTGGGGGAGCCTTTGGGTCTCTCTGCTGAGTCATCAGCAGCCATTGCCTGTCCCCCCTTGGTCCTAACTTGTGGAGAGGGGGCTCGGGTGCTGATCATATGAGTAGATGTGGTCAGTCTCTAGCGCATTGTCCTGTTGAGAGGGCAATATCACTGTCCCTTGTCTCTGTCATTCATGAGCGGCCATTAAACGTTTGAAGTTATTAATCTGATTTTATTTCATATACAACTATAACATTATATTTAATTGACATCATATAAGAATGTCACAATGCAATTCATTTCCCAATTCATGAAAGATTCAAGATTTATTAAGTGAATGACGAGATATTATATAGGCATCTCACCACGAATTTCAAGACATGAATAACGAATGAATGAACAGGTGTGTAATTGAATAACAGTCCGTACTGTACGACAGGTGTGATGCCTCAATGAATTACATTCTTATACTTATTATATTTTATGATGATTACATTATAGATCAAATGGTAGATTGGTCGATGAAGAGTAATCTATAGAATAAAAGTAAGAGAATTTATGTGAAGGGTTGTGATGTTGACTCGTTAAAGATTAGGAATGTGTGTGTGAGAGAGAGAGAGAGAGAGAGAGAGAGAGAGAGAGAGAGAGAATTATACTTGTGTAGTGTATAGATATACAT
>NC_090734.1:148857696-148867696 GCF_036898095.1 Palaemon carinicauda
ATAATATTATTATTATTATTATTGATTAATTAATATTATTATTGATTAATTAATATTATTATCATTACTATTATTAATATTTACTAAATAATAATAATGATAAAGATATTATTATTGACTAAATAATAATGATAATAAAGATTTATTATTATTATTATTATTACTATTTTATTGATCAATTAATATTATTATTATTATTGTTATTGATTAATTAATATTATTATTATTATTATTATTATTATTATTATTATTATTATTATTATTATTTACCAAATAATAATAATGATAAAGATATAATTATTATTATTATTATTATTATTATTATTATTATTATTATTGACTAATGAATAATAATACTAATAAAGATATATTATTATTATTATTATTATTATTATTATTATTATTATTATTATTATTATTATTATTATTATTATTATTATTATTATTACAGACCTAAAAATATGTCGATTTCCATAAATAACTTTAATAAATTATCCAGATATAAAAAGAAATGAAAACAGAGATGAGAAAATAACGATTAGTCACGAAAAAAATTGCTTCATAAATGGGTTATTTGAGTCAGCTCTCGATAAATAAAGTAGAGAGTATTGAAGGAAATCGTCAGTAAATAACTTAATAAATCACACTTGTGCCTTCCATCAAAGGAAATAATTGATATTAGATTTATTGCCCTCATTTCATTGATTAAGGAATGCTTAAACCTCCCGTGTTTTATAGGCGTATCTCCATTAGATTTTACGGGGACTTTTTTCAGAGGAAATTATTATCATAGAGATTGAGGAAATGGGTTCCGTATACTGTGATGAAATACGTAATTCTGATATTGAATGGTTTATTAGAATATTGATCTACTACTACTACTACTACTGAGACTCCTACAACTACTACTATTAATACTGCAGCTATTATTATTATTATTATTATTATTATTATTATTATTATTATTATTATGTCGACAATTACAATTATGGTGACTACAACTATTATCATGGTGACTACTATTATTATGCCGACAACTATTATTATGGTGACTACAACTAGTATCATGTCTACTACTACTATTATACCGACAACTACTATTATGGCGACTATAACTACTATCATGGTGATTACAACTACTATCATGTCTAATACTACTATTATGCGGACAACTACTATTATGGCGACTATAACTACTATCATGGCGATTAGTACTATTATGCCGACAACTTCTATCATGGCGACTACTGCTATTACTACGGTGACCACTATAACTAATGATAACGATAGTCATGATAATGATGATACCTCCAGGAATTACTGATATTTGATTACTTTTCAATGTTAATTTTTTTTTATTAATGTTGACAATTTCCTAGTAGTAGTAGTAGTAGTAGTAGTAGTAGAGGCGGATGCTGCCTGCCCCTCCCTGAATTTTGTTAATGAACTAATATTTCAAAATGAATTGTGAAAGTTGAATAAAGTTTCGTCAGCTGGTTGATCGTCGATTAGCTGTATGACTGATCATTGATTTATCGCGTAATTGATGACAGTTAAATTACTTGGTTAAAGTCTTTCAATTATCGCTCGAGCTGCTATTAATCACGCCTCGTCTTCTTCAGTCTTAAAGAAAAAAAAAAAAAGTTACGAAGTTTTTAGTGATGGCGTCCTTGAAATAGAATTCTTTTTAAGAAGTTGAAGAGGTTGACAACGAGTTTATTTTTTAATCTATATATTTTATTTTGTTTTATATATATATGTATATATATATGTATATGTATATATATATATATATATATATATATATATATATATATATATATATATATATATATATATATATATATATATATGATATTTTACGTCATTGTTTGCGTACTTCATATCATCAACATCTTCTACGCCTATTGACGCAAAGGGCGTCTGTTAGATTTCCCAAGTCGTCTCTATCTTGAGCTTTTAAATCAATACTTCTCCATTCATCATCTACTTCGCGCTTCATAGTCCTCAGCCATGTAGACCTGAGTGCTTCATATCTTCTTTAGTTCTTATATTTTCAAAGACCAGCTGGTTGAACAACTAGACAGAAATCGCTATTAACATATTATATTTTTATTTACCTTTTTGTATCTGCCCAGGGAGACGGATAGGCTTGCTAGGCGCCGTCCATTCAATCCGGGCATCGTATCTAATTTGAATCTATATACTGTAGGCCTATTTGGTCCCCAAATACTCTGAACGGTTGCCTTGATTAAAGGTTTAAAGGCCGCTCATGAATGGCAGAGGCAAGGAACAGTGGCATTGTCCTATCAAGCAGGACAATGCCCTAGAGACTGACCATATATACATATGATCAGCGCCCAAGCCACTCTCCATCCAAGCTAGGACAAAGGAGGGCCAGGCAATGGCTGCTGATGACTCAGCTGATAGACCTATAGGCTCCCCCGAAACGCCCCCCCCCCCCTCCTCACCTCACAAGGATGATATGGTTGCAACGACCAAAGAAACTATTGAGTTTAAGCCGAACTCGAACCCTCGTCTAGCGTTCCACAGTCAGGGACGTTATCACATCTGCCACCAGAACCTTTGTTGTTGCCGTTCGCCTGGCCCTTAACGGTCAGGCACGGGCTCTTGCACACTTACAGCCCATAGGAGTTTGGTTAGATTTTTTTAGTTTTGTAGGTTATTTAGGATATGGGATAATCTGTGAATTTTATATATAGGTGGTTTGGAAATTGGGACAAGGATAATCGGCAACTTTTATTTATTGTCAATTCAGCTTTTTTTATTTTTTCCTTGTTTTTTTAGAGGCGCCTAAGCCTCTTTCGGTCAGAGGAAAAGGAAGTAGCCTACGGTAGGGGAACGGTTGCCTGCGACCATGACTTCTCAGAGGTCGGTTACTCGCAGCTCTGAATATACCAAACCTTCCAACTCTGGCTTTGAACTCGTGTGCCTGCAAATCTCTTTATTTGATAGACCAGCTGACTTAAAATCTCCCTATTTGATAGACCTAGCTGCCTGCAAATTTTCCTATTTTATAAACCTAGCTGCTTGAAAATCACCCTATTTGATATACCCAACTGCCTTCAAATCTCCCTATTTGATAGCCACAGTAAATCTCCCTATTTGATGAACCTATCTGCCTTAAAATCTCCCTAGTTGATAGACCTAGCTGCCTACAAATTTCCCTTTTCTATAGACCTATCTGCTTGCAAATCTCCCTATTTGATAGACCCAGCTGCCTGTAAATCTCCTTATTTGATGGACTCAGCTGCCTGTAAATCTCCTTATTTGATGGACCTAGCTGCCTGTACATCGCCTTATTTGATAAACCTAGCTGCCTGAAAATCTCCCTATTTGATAGACCTAGCTGCCTGCAAATTTTCTTGTTTTATAGACCTAGCTGTTTGCAAATCCCCCTATTTGATAGCCTCGACTGCCTTTAAATCTCCTTATTTGATAGACCTAGGTGCCTGTAAATTAACATATTTGGCAGCCCTAGCTCCCAGCAAATCTCACTATTTAATAGACCCAGCTGAGAGGAAATCAAACTACAGTGACCGCAGATCTGGCTGATATAAACCAGACTACTTACAAAACTATGTACTTCAAAACTGGCAATCTACAAATCTGGTGACTCTGAACTCAGCTACATTTAAATCTGGCTACTCTGAATCCACCCACCTTCAAATCTAGCTACTTCAAACCTGACTGATTACAAACTTGCTACTTTCAATCCAGATTTCTACCATCCTAATTACTCCAAAGACAGTTGTCTGTAAATTTGGCCAATCTGAGCCCATCTGCTTTCAGAACTTGTTACTATAAAAACCAGCTGCATTCAAATGTGGTTACTCCTAACCTTGGTTACTCAGAACCAAGCTGGATGCAGGTCCAGGTATTCCAAACCTGGCTGCTTGCAAAGCTAACCAGTCCCTAGCTGACTGCATACAAACGTAACTACTCGCACCTGGGTGCCTGAAAAACTAGCCACTCCAAACCTGGGTGCTTACAAAGGTAACCACTTCAAACCTGGTTGTGTGCAAAGCTAGCCACTCCAAACTTGGTTGCCTGCAAAACGTGCCACTCCAAAGTTGGTTGCCTGCAAAGCTAGCCACTCCAAAGTTGGTTGCCTGTGAAGCTAGCCACTCTAAACCTGGTTGCCCGCGAAGCTAGCCACTCCAAACCAGGTTGACTGCAAAGGTAGCCACTCCAAACCTGGTTGCCTACAAAGCCAGACACTCCAAATCTGGCTGCTTGCAAAGCCAACCACTCCAAAGCTGACTGCCTACAAACGTAGCTATTCCGAACATGGCTGCCTGCAAAATGTCTGCTCATGCAAAGGTAGCCACTCTAAATATGGTTGCCTGCAAAACTAGACACTCCATACCTGGCTACTTTTAAAGCTAACCACTCCAAAGCTGGCTGTCTACAAACGTAGCTATTCCGAACATGGCTGCCTGCAAAATGTCTGCTCATGCAAAGGTAGCCACTCTAAATATGGTTGCCTGCAAAACTAGACACTCCATACCTGGCTACTTTTAAAGCTAACCACTCCAAAGCTGACTGCCTACAAACGTAGCTATTCCGAACATGGCTGCCTGCAAAATGTCTGCTCATGCAAAGGTAGCCACTCTAAATATGGTTGCCTGCAAAACTAGACACTCCATACCTGGCTACTTTTAAAGCTAACCACTCCAAAGCTGGCTGTCTACAAACGTAGCTATTCCGAACATGGCTGCCTGCAAAATGTCTGCTCATGCAAAGGTAGCCACTCTAAATATGGTTGCCTGCAAAACTAGACACTCCATACCTGGCTACTTTTAAAGCTAACCACTCCAAAGCTGGCTGTCTACAAACGTAGCTATTCCTAACATGGCTGCCTGCAAAATGTCTGCTCATGCAAAGGTAGCCACTCTAAATATGGTTGCCTGCAAAACTAGACACTCCAAACCTGGCTACTTTTAAAGCTAACCACTCCAAAGCTGGCTGCCTACAAAAGTAGCTATTCCGAACATGGCTGCCTGCAAAATAGCTGCTCTAAACCCAGCTTCTAAGATTACCATTGGTATAATAACAATTTTCTTTATAAGGCGACCAAATCTCCCACCCCACCCCCCTACTAGGTTCAACTCGGAAGCCGTGTCTTAGGTTAAGATTTATCCATCGCGCTCTTGCGAGCACACGTTATAAAGATATTAAGATCACTGATGAGTGCCAGAGACAAGGAAGAGGTCATTGCACCCTCGTTTGACGTCCGAGATACGGAACGTATACACATAATTAGTGTTTTAAGGTTTCCACCTATGTTATAACCAGAGGGGACCAGGCGATGGTTATGTAAGGTCAAAAGGCGTGGCCAGGTGCGTAATTAGACATTTTGACTTACGGTTGATGCTGGCAAAAGTGAATTAAATGACTCGACCATCAATCACCTTTAGTGTCATAAAATGGATTTTTTTTTTTTTTTTAATGAAAATGGAATGCCAGATACTTTAATCAATTAGTTAAAACTTTAATTCAGTGAATACATACTATGAACGAGAGTAAAATAGCTTTTCTTAATTTGAGAAAACAATACAAAGGACATGTAATAATTGAATATATCCTTCGATATAAAGAAAATTCCAATAGATCTAGTAATGGTCTGATAATTCAAATTCCATATTACAGTATTTTGTGACTTGTTTTTTTTTTCTTTCTTTTTTTTAATAACTGATATATTTTAAGAATCAAGTCTAAATTGATGGCAGACATTATAGCTGTTCTGATAGGACTTAGTTTGTAAAAACATCAAAGTTTGTTTAACTGACTTTTACTTACAATTCATATCGCATTGACTAACAAGTATTAATTGAAGGATTACTTGTGATAATTTCGAATAAATCGGTTAGATTGGAAAAATTAGATTTTGTTTTTATTATTATTATTATTGTTGTTGTTTTTGTTGTTGTTGTTGTTGTTGTTAGGTTTGGGGTTGAAAAAAGTTATTCAAGGAAAACAAAAATAATTTTTTTTTCAAACCTTGTGTGTACACAGGATGAAAAAAAGAAAGAAAAAAAAAAAAAACTGGGTACACAAGGGTCCGATGCCTACTGCTAAAGATTCAATCAACCACTGCTGTTGTGGTAGGGCTGACGCAAACATGGATGTGGTAGAAACCATCATCTGATTCATAAATCTGGTCACCACTATTTCACTGTCTTTCGTTCCTTGGTGTCATAATGATTCGCTTATATTGTGCACCAGGTTTTTTACATAGTGTACATCAAACACAGGGACGATATAGGAAATAATTCCAGAAAAAAAGGCAGCTTGTTTCATACACTGAGATACTACCGCTAGAGAGTTATTGAGTTCTTTGACTGCCCAGACAGTACTACATCGGACCCTTCTCTGGTTACGGCTCATTTTCCATTTGCCTATACATTCACCGAATAGTATGGCCTATTCTTTACATATTCTCCTCTATCCTCATGTATTTGAGAACAGATTACCAAACAATTCTTCTTCGCTCAAGGGGTTAACTACTGCACTGGGCTATTTTTCCCGTTGGAGCCCTTCGGCTTATAACATCCTGCTTTTACAACTGGGGTTGTAGCTTAGTAAATAACAATGACAATAATATTCATTTATTGATTTCACAACTGTTTCTAGAATAATGGTCGTTATTTAGTTTGACTAATCAAAGCTAGTTCTAGAAATACTTGTGGTTTGCATAGTCACACCAAAGTTATTGCGGTACAGTTGGCTGTATACTTCTGGTAAATTTCATGAGAAGCTAAAGAGACGCCTGATAGATGTACATTAAGCAAATAACTATGCTAGGAAAAACGAAAATGTTGGCAACGCTGCCTGTATAATAACATCGCTGAGCCCATAACCAAGTGATCACAAGTATTTGTATCTATTTTAAGAAAGGATGTTAAATAACAATACTTTTCTTTTAGAGCATTTCGTAAAATTAATAAAAACTATTTTTATCACGTGTACAACCTAGCAATGTTGTTTTACATGCAGCGTTGCCAACATTTCTCTTCTTCTAAACATAGCTTTACTTGCTACAATGTACAGATGTCAGACGTCTCTCTAGCTACCCATGAAGTGCACCGGAATTAATGCAGCCAACTGTATATGAGCCTTTCATTTTGACAGGTTCACGTTATGTTGTTTCTCGTCCTTAATCAAACCTCAGGTGATACGCAAATTTTTATCTGACGACTCTGTCTAACCTTCTTTTCAATTCCCGGTGAATATTATTTAATCCTTTTTTTCGATATTTAAAGGTTGAAGGTGTCTGGTTTCAGTTCCAGTTCCATTAGAATAGATACTCACCAGAACGTCAGCCGGGTAAGCCCAACCCCCCACTGTGGTGCCCTATCACAGCAGTGGCTTCCCCCAGTAAACAGCTTAAACTCACTGTCCCGGGCGGGGATCGATCTGCTGCCATGCGAATGCTAAGCGAACGCGTTACCACAGTACTAGCCAGGAGATTTGAAGTATCTTTTATGAAAATTGATAAGGAAGAAAATCATTCCTTATGTTAAATTAATATAGCCCACTAACTTCTTTCAAGTAAGACTGTGTGTATGGTCAATTTTCGATTTAACAAAACTTACTTTTATAAGTCTTCTATACTCTTTTTTTTTTTCAATGAGGCGCATTTGCACTGACTTCTAGGGATGCCCTTTTAGCTCGGAAGTTTCCTATTAGCTGATTGCTTAGAATGATCTTGTTCAACCAATCAGCGACCAGGAAACTTTTCCGACCTAAAAGGGCAGGGGGTGGGTGTAAATCTGCCTCGCTAAAAACAATTGATTATAGTCTTCTAGTATTTCTCGTTCCTAGAAACGTTACAGGACGAAGACTAACAGACGAGCCCGGAAGTAATGAAATCTTAACTGATATCTATATCACTCTACGGCGGACCGTAACGTCGTCATAAATTACCTAACAGCTGGGCCTCCCTCCCCGGGGGGGGGGGGGGGGGGGGGGGATCTTCTTCCTTTGAAGACTATGCTCATGTGCTGTCCAGCTTAAGTTAAAGGCATCGATCTTCTTTGGAAAAAAAAAAAAAACCTAAAACATTTTCTATTTTGTGAGTTGTGTGGTAATCGAGGTGAGTCATTATAAATTACTTCTCTTATAGTTTCCTTACTTCCTTTCCTCGTTGGGCTATTTTCCCTGTTGGAGCCCTCGGGCATATAGCATCCTGCTTTTCCAACTAGGGTTGTAGCTTAGTAAGTAAGTAATAATAATAATAATAATAATAATTGATAATAATAATAATAATAATTAATAATAATAGTTAATAATAATAATAATAATAATAATAGTTAATAATAATAATAATAATAATAATAATAATAATAATAATAATAATAATAATAATAATAATTGATAATACTTAATGATTAATAATTAATAATTATAGTGATATTAATAATGATTAACAGTAATAATAATGATAATAATAATAATAATGATAATAATTAAGAATTATTAATTAATAATGATAATACTAATACAATATGCCTGCCATTATAGGCGGCATTGTACAGCTGTCTCTGCCCTTGTCTCCAGCACCCGGTATATATCTATAGACCTTGCTTGGGTCATTCCCAGAATCGGTTGCTATATTCCTATAATGACTTAATTAACTCTTCCCTATAGTGGAAGCGCTTCTAAGTAACATTTTATTATCTTATTATAATTATCGGAGTGAATACAAATTAAGGTACAAGTTTCATTAACGTTGTCTGCAAGCTTTCATAGACTTAATTGGATAGTTTAGAAAAAATGAGGTAAATGATAGCTTTGAGGCGTAAAAATATTTGTTACGACAGAACTAGATAGATAGGTATGTGGATAGACAGGATTTTACATCGACGTGAAAGTGCCCACAAGTGTTTTTTTTTTTTTTTTTTTTTTTTTTTTTTTTTTTTTTTAACTTCTTTGAATCTGAAACTATGCTATACGTATGAAATGGAAAGTTGATATAATTGCAATGTTGTGATATGATAAAAAGGTTGATGTTTGCAGATGATACTCATGCTGACTTGGAATAGCAACGAGAAATTGCAGAAGCTCATGAAAGATATTTATATTATTCGCAAAAGGAGAAATTTATGCGCAAATATGAGCGTTGAGTCCATGAAAATTATGTAGATGGCGCTGTGATATAGATAGTGGAATAATAGGTATGAACAAAACATCTAGGAATAAATCTAATTGGTTATGGTTGGGTTAGAGAAAATGTGAATTAACTGAAGTGAAGAATAAAGACAGTATGTAGCGGTCTCCTACATCAAATTTTTTTTCCTGTATGTAACACGAGTAGTCTCCGGCGAATTAACCCTACGTTTCACATTATAACAAAAGGTTTAACATGAAATGGCAGATTAAAATTTTATACTTGATAGCAGCACCAAACAGTTGCAAAACGAAATGAATACACTCTTGAAGGTACAGTTGACAGGTGAACACCAGACTGGAGTTAGAGTCCCGCTCAAACTCGTTAGTTTGTTTGGTCGCTGCAACCTCGGCATCCTTGTGAGCTAAGGAAGGGGGGTTTGTGGGAGCCTATAGGTCTGTCTTCTGCGTCATCAGCAACCATTGCCTGGCCCTCCTTGGTCCTGGCTTGGGTGGAGAGGGGCTTAGACACTGATCATGTATATATATATATATATATATATATATATATATATATATATATATATATATAATGTGTGTGTATGTGCTCAGTCTCTTGGGCATTGTCCTGCTTGATAGAGCAATGTCACTGTCCCTTGCCTCTGCCACTCATGAGTGGCCTTTAAACCTCGCTCTGTGCGACAAGATCGTGTGTGTAGTCACCACCCAACACTTCCGCCATTCTCAACAGTAGCTGTTTGGTTACTCGCCGCGTGGTAAAGGTGTGACTGGGTGCAGTTCCTCAGAGAGAGGTGTGCTGGGAATTCCTGTGTCCTACTGTACATCCACAGTGAAAATTAATATTGGT
>NC_090734.1:148872696-148882696 GCF_036898095.1 Palaemon carinicauda
AAACATCAATAGAAAAGGGGAACAGTCAGTAAGGTAGAAATACTGAAGGAATAGTCTTCTGTAGCAGCTGAGACGATACTGGTATGGAGACTTCAGGCTTGAGAACGATGCAGAAGGGCGGCTGAAGTTCAGATGAAACTGGCACGGTAACTGGATTCGAAGGCGTCACAGAAAGGGTGACATCACGATGGGACATCAGAAGTCTTCTCCATGAATTCGATGATAGTGGTGAACTAAGGCAGGCTGCAGGGAGTGTGGGCTACTTCTCGTCACAAGCAGGGAAGGCTGGCTGCTCCAATTTGTCTCTTCTTCTCAACCATAACAGGATTTTGGAGATTGGCTGAAGGGAAGGTTGGAAACGAACTGTGTCAGGCTTCTGGTCTTCTCTGCATCTTATCTCGTCAGGACATAGTTCCTCTCTTGTCTTATGTCTTGTTCTATCTCTCTTGAATAATCTCTTCTTGAAGTTTATATACCCATGTATGAGCGGAGTTAATTAAAAGGCGTTTTTTTTTACAATTCTGCGTCTCTATTGGCTTCCTCAAAAACGCCATAGAAGCTTCTAGAAGAAATTTCTGATGCAATCTGGACCACGTGTTAAGTCGTAACAAAAGGGCACCACGTGTCGACCCATGATGACATATTTCATAAACTCGGATATCCCTCAGGCTCGGTTTCTCAAAATATGCTGACTCCACTGATTAAGACTATGACATCTTGGTCAAAACAGGATAGTCCCCTTATCGCGGCAGGTGCTCTCATCGAGGCTCTGTTTACTTTCAAAATGCTGACGACAGTAAAGTTTGACAGGTTTGACCAAACAATATGGTAGTCGAATCTCGTTTCGCCGCTCACACTTTGAGGATAGATATTTTTGTCTTTTATAACATAGCCTATTAAAAGTATTGTATCTACCCATGACACCCTGCTGGTGACAAAGTGGTTTGTTTCTTTGGCCAGATTTGGTTTTGGCTTATCACAGTACAGCAAATCTATATGATATGAAGTGATAGATAAGATTCTGGGTATTGCATATCTTTGAGGATGGTGAAATTGGTTTTCCAAGAACCTCTGCCTTTTGGTATAAAACAGTAATCATTCCATAGGTGGTTCCTTCCCATCAGTAGTGCCCTCTGATAAGTCTTATCTATTGCGAAGAACACAAAGGTGCCCTTATTCTTCAAGAATGGTGGTACATGAAGACCTTGGAACTCTCGGGTGTTTTGTACAACAGCATTGGCTCTTATCTCTGTCTACAGACAAATGGTTGTAAGTCTTATCAGTCTACCTTTATATTTACTATGCGCTAAGGTTCGAATCTTTATTCGACAAGTAAAAGAAAAGGGGAATTTCCTTATGGGTGTGTGATCCCGTGGCTGAGTGAATTCGATGTTAAAGCGTATCTGTGGCGTATTGGAAAAAAAAGGAAATTACGAGTTTAAGTGAATAATTACTATATATATATATATATATATATATATATATATATATATATATATATATATATATATATATATATATATATATATATATATATATATATTATATATATATATATATATATATTTGTGTATATACATGTATATATACACACATATACACATATACTGTATATATATATATATATATATATATATATATATATATATATATATATATATATATATATATATATATATACTGTATATAGATAGATAGAGAGATATATAGATGTATAGATAGATAGAATATAGTTAGAAAAATTAGTTGATATTCACATGATGTATAGATATACACAGTATATGAATGTATGTAGAAATAAATATTTAGACACGTGCATGCAGCTTTAGTGTGCACTTGCTTGTCAATGCTTATATAATTCCAATTGCGCAACATTTTAACAATACGAGACTTGTTTTTAGCGATAAAATTGAATGTACAGTTAAAATTTATCGCCAGATATTTTTGGGATTAAGCGCTCCTATTGACAAAATCTCAAAGCCTATTATGAAGAGGAATATATTGTTTGAATTTACACGTAATATAAGCGTAACGAGGATCTGCCTGTTCATCATGGAAAAAAGGGAGTTTGGGAAAATAACATTGGAATTACAGGAAATGCATTTCGGTTCATTAAGAGAACTTGTTTTTCCCCCCTAACCTTTTGTATGGAGCCATAGGTCCCTGAGAGGGATATGGAGAGAATGCAAAAATATGTATATATGGTACTGTTTTCATGGAAATTTTATTATGATTCGGAGAAAAAATATATATAGTTACAATGCGTTTATGGAATGATGTTTCCCAGAATGATAATAGGCTTTTGATTGCATAATGGGAGGAATTCTTATATTGTAAAAAAGCATAATGATGGCCGTATTTTCGTCAACGTTATTTTTTATAATAAATGATTTTCTACTCAAAATATATTTTGGGATGGATTTACGGTCCCCTTCATCAATTTTTGTTCTATGGAAATCATTTTTATTCAAATGCTCCATGATCCTTCTCCCCGGGTTTTTTTTTTTTTTTTTTCTTCTATTAACCCAAGTTTGGATGACCATATTCATTTTGACGTTAGCTTAAAAAAAAACTATACCAATCTTAAACATTTTACTCCAAAATCGCTGATTTTTTGAAATCGCATTTGTCAAATTTTTCCCTATCTTTATTTTTTTTTTTCTTTTCCCATTTTGAATATTATATTTTATCGATAGAAGTATCCAGAATTTTCAGTGTGTACACGTATTCTGATTAATCAGCAAATAGACTTTTAAAACGCCTAATTAGTCCTTTTGCCCAAGGTGTGAAGAGATTACATCTCCCGTCACATAATACTTTTTAAGATTATTTGTGGGCAGTACGTTGGCCACCCTTTGAGATACTACCGCTATTATTATTATTATTATTATTATTATTATTATTATTATTATTATTATTATTAATTGCTAAGCTACAACCCTAGTTAGTAAAGCAGAATGCTATAAGCCCAGGGGCTCCAACAGGGAAAATAGCCCAGTAAGGAAAGGAAACGAAGGAAAAAAATTAATAATATAAGAATATTAAAATAAATATCTCCTATGTAAACTATAAAAACTTTAACAATTCATAAGGAAGAGAAATCAGATAGAATAGTGTGCCAGAGTGTCCCCTCAAGCAAGAGAACTCTAACACAGGATAGTGGAAGACCATGGTACAGAGGCTATGGCACTACCCAAGACTAGAGAACAATGGTGTCCTTTGGAGAGTTATTGGGTCTTTGACTGGCCAGATAGTACTACATTGGATCAATCTTTCTGGTTATGGCTCATTTTTCCTTGGCCTACCACATACTCTTTTCTCATTCTCCTCTGTCATCATACACATGACGACACTGATATTACCAAAAAATTCTTCACCTAAGGTATTAACTACTGCACTGTAATTGTTCAGTGGCTACTTTCCCTTTGGTAAGGCTGACGAGTCTTTTTATAGTTTATATATGACATATCTGTTTTTGACGTTGTTAATAGTTTATATATGACATCTATTTTGATGTTGTCACTGTTTTTGGAATGATTTATTGTTAATTTGTTCTCACCATTTATTTATTTCCTTATTTCCTCTCCTCATTGGGCTATTTTTCCCTATTGGATCCCTTGGGCTTATAAGCATCTTGCTTTTCCAACTAGGGTTGTAGCTTGGCTAGTAATAATAATAATAAAGGGTAGAAGAGACATTTTAGTTATGGTAAGCAGCTCTTCCAGGAGGACAGCCCAAAATCAAATCCTTGTTCTCTAGTCTTGGGTAGTGCCATAACCACTGTACCATGGTCTTCCACTGTCTTGGATCAAAGTTCTCTTGCTTGATGATATACTCGGGCACATTTCTATCTTATTTCTCTTCCTCTTGTTCCTTTTTTAAGTTTGTATAGTTTATATATGAAAGAGGCATTTTAATGTTATTGTTCTTGAAATATATATATTGTTTATAACTCCTCTTCTAGTTTATCTATTTCTTTGTTTTATTTCCTCACCGGGCTATTTTTCCCTTTTGGGAGCCCCTGGGCTTATGACATCCTGCTTTTCTAACTAGGGTTGTAACTTAGCTAATAATGATAATAAGTCGTAGGCGTGAAGATGTTACCTGATGTTTCCTAAATATTCAGATTTATATCCTTGTCTTTTATCGAAACTTGTGGTTATGTACATTTGATTTTGGGTTTTAAGATTTAAATTTGCTACCAAAAATATTGATTTTCTTGTTATATGGATGATTTGATTTTTTTTATTACTAATCCAAGTAACGATTAAAATAATCCTAGTTTCGGTCTTTTGAATTAATTGGCGTTATGACTTGAGATGGGGGTTGATAATCTTCGTTGTTTTTCATCCAAGAGATATGAAGTTTTTAGGCTAAGAAAATTAGTCAAGTAAAGTAATAGGTACGGATATGCTGTTTTTATAACGAGTGGAGTCTTTATAACGAGTGGAGTCTTAATAACGAGTGGAGTCTTGATATCGGAGTCTTTGTAACGAACGTAGTCTTTATGACAAAGGGAGTCTTTATAACGATTGGAGTCTTCATAACGAATGGAATCTTTAAAACGAATGGAGTCTATATAACGAATGGAGTCTTTATAACGAAATGAGTTCTGATAACGAATGGAGTCTTTAGCACGAATGAAGTCTATAACGAATGAAGTCTTTATAACGAATGAAATATCTGAACCAAATGGGATTTTTAAAACGACGGAATCTTTACAATGAATGTAGTCTTTATAACGATTGAAGTCTTTATAACAAAGGGAATCTTTAAAACGAATGGGGCTTTTTGAAACTACTGCAGTCTTTAAAATGAAGTTTCCTTTAAAGAAACATTGTTCTTAAAGGAAAATAATGGTGTTTTTAAAATGAAAGGAGTCTTCGAGACGAAAAGGGCCTTCAATATAAGTTATAATTAATTCTTTGAAATTAAAATATAGCTAAGTCTTTGAATTGAAAGTAGATGCATTGAAATAAGAGTCTTTAAAACAAAAATAGCCTTTAAAACGAAACGAGTATGAAAGCTAGATGAATTCTCTGAAGGGGTGGAAGAATTAAGAAGAATTGGAGTCTTCCTGATCCAGCGAAGACCTAAGATGGTTTCTAGGTTGACCTCCTATGATCTGGAGCACCCGCCATCTTGGACAGACCAAGAGGAACCACAGATGAGGCAAGGCACCTTCACTGCAATCCAGGCTGCGAATATTAACCTTGTAGTCCAGTTTATATTAACCTTTACCAGGGGAAATTTGCACGAAAGAATATTCAGCGGCGAACTCAGCAGGCAGTTGAATGTGTCGTCGAATATTCAGCAAAGGATTTATGATTTGAGGGTCTGTTGCGATCAATACGTCGCTGGGAATTAGTTGAAAAGCGAAATTTATTCTCTTGCAGTATTTAAATGAAATAGTAGACCCCTCGCCAATAAGCAGTTAATTGGGGAGCGATGGAACCCTACACCCCTCTCAGAGGAGGGTTCTATGAAGAGGAGGCAGGGGGGAACTTTGATCTCGACATAAAAAAAGAAGACCCAAAATACTATAGGAATTAAACATGGCGTTCCGGATATTGGATATTATTGAAGTCAAAACAAATATCAAAATTCAATTAAAGCTTTCAACTAATATTTGCGCCTGGTAAAAGTTGAAAGGTTTGATAAAGCCCCAATCCCCCCATGGGGGGAGGGGGTAGACGGCTATCACCCCCACTTTGAGAGGGAAGGGGAGAGCCTTTCCCCATCGGGGAGTACGGATGGTGGGGGTTACTGCTCATGAACCTACTGTATATCTAGATTTTGAAACTTTTAAGAAATATGTTTTTCTTAAGAAATATAAATAATTGCTAATAGTTGCATCAACAGAGAAATAGGCCCTAACAATGTGCCCAACAACACCAAAATAATGCAAAAATAAAATGATTATCAAAACAACATCAACAATTAGTGAAGCAGCTATCACTACCAACAGCAATAACATCAGCAGTATTAGAGGAACCACCAATGATTATATTACTGTAAAAACTACAATAGCAATGCTTTCTATGCAGGACCTTCTGATGATAACCTAATAACATCAGTACAGATAACATTGACACCCAAATCATCATCAATGCAGCAAGAACAAGTATGAAATATTTTGAATATCAACATAGAAAATAACACAACTAAAAACAACAATATTGGCAGCAACGATAACAACAATACTAACAACTAGCCCACCTACAATGATACCCATGCCACAAACGGTAACACCACCTCTTATAACAACAATAACAGCAACAGCTTCTCCGCCAACTGATAACAACAACGAACAGCATCTGTCTCAAACAGCTGGTGATGAGACCCACTTTCACCTTTAGCTCGTAACACCTGTTCAACCCAGAGTGTCTAGCAACAGCTGTTTGGTCGTCGTCCCACTGAGAGAGAGAGAGAGAGAGAGAGAGAGAGAGAGAGAGAGAGAGAGAGAGAGAGAGAGAGAGAGAGAGAGAGGTTACATACGTCTTCAGACACATTTTTATAGAGAATGAGAAAATAATATTAATCAGATCATAGAGATGTGGACATGAGAGGAATATATTTACTCTCTTCATAAAGATGTTCACATCCATATATAACGAGAGAGAGAGAGAGAGAGAGAGAGAGAGAGAGAGAGAGAGAGAGAGAGAGAGAGAGAGAGAGAGAGAGAGAGAGAGGTTACATATGTCTTCACACACATTTACTTTAATAGAGAATGAAAGAACAATATTTATTCAGATCATAGAGATGTGGACATGAGGGGAATATATTTACTCAATTCATAAAGATGTTTACATCCATATATAACGAGAGAGAGAGAGAGAGAGAGAGAGAGAGAGAGAGAGAGAGAGAGAGAGAGAGAGAGAGAGAGAGAGAGAGAATAGTTACATACGTTTTCGGAGACATTTATTTTAATAGAAAATGAAATAATATTTAGTCAGATCATAAAGATATGGACATGAGAGGAATATATTTACTCTCTTCATAAAGATGTTCACATCCATATATAACGAGAGAGAGAGAGAGAGAGAGAGAGAGAGAGAGAGAGAGAGAGAGAGAGAGAGAGAGAGAGAGAGAGAGAGAAAGCTACATACGTCTTCAGACTTACTTTTATAGAAATTGAAAAAAAAATATTTACTCAGATCATAAAGATATGTACATGAGAGGAATATATTTACTCTTCATAAGAATGTTTACATCCATATATAACGAGAGAGAGAGAGAGAGAGAGAGAGAGAGAGAGAGAGAGAGAGAGAGAGAGAGAGAGAGTATGTGTGTGTGTGTGTGTTCTCTGATGGATCGTCATACATTCTGGTGTCCGATATATTCTCATTACGTCTGTCCGTCTCTCCATTCATCACATCTGACTTGACAGCACGAGGATGCGTTGATTTAAGCCTTATCAGTTCATTTCTTTCTTTCTCTCTCTTCTGTTTCTTCTATTTCCCATTTCTACTTTTTTCATCTAGTTTTTATTTGATCTAGTGTTTTGTTTTTTTCACTATTCATTCATATCTGGTATTTACGTGGCCTACATTCTCGCTATGTTTTTCATTAGTTGATTGATTATCTGAAATTGGTTAGACTATGATTATAGCCACTTGTCGTACAGATTTTTTTTTTTCATTTAAACTGATTAACTAATTTATGCTTGTCCTTACTTCTTAATATCTTAATATTTGCTTGACGAATATCTTAAAGAATCTGGAAATTGCAATAACCTCTCTCTCTCTCTCTCTCTCTCTCTCTCTCTCTCTCTCTCTCTCTCTCTCTCTCTCTCTCTCTCTCTCTCTCTCTCTCTCTTAATATACTTAATACATATATGAATATTTTTTTTTCCAAAGATAAGTTAACTTTGGTGTGTATGCGTTTTGAAAATTCTTAGCAAAATAGATAATTGAATTAAGGCAGTCAGTTCAGTAAAAACAATTAAGTCTTTGGATAGATGAAAATAAACTTATGACCTGCTAGTTTTTATAATGTGATATTAGGCCTTTTCTCGGTTAAAATCCTTACTGTAATATTGTTTAGAATATTACGGAATCTACACATGTGAATTTTAATTTTTTTACAATTATTCAGTTTAGAAATGGTAATTCAATACAGGGGGGTCCCAAAATAATGTATACACTTTTTGGATTGTCACTTGTTCAATTTATTGAAAAATATATTTTTTTTTTCAATATAATGTGATCTATAATTGATTAATCACTTTGTACATCATTTGTTGTTTACATCGACAGGTGCACACAATAGATAAATGTATAACATACATATATATATATATATATTTATATATGTGTGTGTGTGTGTGTGTGCGATATGTGTGTGTGTGTGCGATATGTGTGTGTGTGTGTGCGTGCGTGCGTGCGTGATTGTACGTGCACGCACGCAAGTACATGAAAATGCTTTCTCTACCATAACTGTGACATTCCGCAGCTTAGAAATGCTCGAGAACATAATTTGCTGTTCAAGTTGATGACTGCAATATATATATATATATATATATATATATATATATATATATATATATATATATATATATATATATATATATATATATATGTATATGTATATATATATATATATATATATATATTATATATATTTTATATATATTATATTATATATATATATATATATATATATATATATATATATATATATATATATATATATATATATATATATATATATATATGGGTGTGTGTGTGTGTTTGTGTATGTGTAGAAAGTCCCTGTAACTACAATTATCCCGTTATATTAATGATTTCCTTCACAAGTGTACCAGTAAATGAATTTACCTCAACTCTTACATAACACTTATTTTATGTAATCGCTTCTTAGTTTTTATTTGTTCATAGTTAGTACGTTATGGAAATGATTATTATTATTATTATTATTATTATTATTATTATTATTATTATTATTATTATTATTATTATTATTATTATTATTATTAACATTGTAGTCACAATTTCCATGATTAACTATTATTGGTGCTGTTCTTTTGATCATTGTCAAGAAGGTTTTTTGGAATATTATTATTATTATTATTATTATTATTATTATTATTATTATTATTATTATAAATGATTTAGTTGCATCACATTGATTTATTCAATGCATCAAAATAGCAACATAAGTTTCGGTGCGTTTCTTTACCTATGATTTTTCAATTTTTTTTCTTTTTATTATTATTATTATTATTATTATTATTATTATTATTATTATTATTATTATTATTATTATTTAAGACCGCAAGAAAATATTGAAATGAAACGTTGATCAAAACAAAATCTTTAGATAAATCTCTTGAGGTTACTTTATGTAAAGCAATCCAATGATTAATCCAGAACTAAAAAACGGACATCTCTCCGGTGGTATTATTATTATTATTATTATTATTATTATTATTATTATTATTATTATTATTATTATTATTATTAATATCACTTGTTAAGCTATAACCCTAGTTGGAAAAGCACGATGCTATAAGTCCAGGGACTCCAACAGTGAAAATAGCCCTGTGCAGTGAGGAAAGGAAACAAGGGAAAATAGAATTGTCAAGAAGAGTGCCAACATTAAAATAAAGATCTACTATACAAACTATAAATACTTTAACAAAACAAGAGGAAGAGCAAATAATCTAAGTTTAAAAGATAAAAAAAAATGAATTTATAGGTAAATGACATATTGGTCTCTACGTGTAGGGTTGATGCTTCGCATTTTAAAGGTGTAATTATTCTTGAATATCAAGTGGCTTATTGTATCCTCTCCTTTTAAATTCATTGGGCGTGCATAATCAGACCACACGGCACCCCGTGGGTTGGTTGAAATAGGACAACGGGCGTGGGTGGTTATTATACTTATACTATCTCATTACCACAGTAGGATCGTGTTGGAATTGGGCACCCAAACGATTCTACCATATTCTCTAAGAAATGCGGAAAAAGGAACTATTGAGAGAATAATGAGCTTCTTG
>NC_090734.1:148892696-148895042 GCF_036898095.1 Palaemon carinicauda
CCATTACTCTGTCCCCAGCATGAAGTCTGTCATCACTTTGTCCCAAATCAAAAGTCTGTCATCACTTGGTCTCAAGTCAAAAGTCTGTCATCACTTTGTCCTAGGTCCGAGGACTGTCATCATTTTGTCCCAAGTCAGAAATCTGCCATCACTTTGTCCCAATTCGAAAGGCTGTTGTCACTTTGTCCAAAGACGTAAATCGACGTAAAGTAAAATACCATTTTTTTTTTACTGCTGAATGACAAAATCTACGGAAAATGTCAGAAGGCAGCAAATATCTTAAAAAAGGAAGGTCAATTGACAGAATGATTAAGACCTGGAGAAGGTACAAATATCTCAAGGGAGAGACAAAGTCTAGGAGAAAAATATCAATTTGACTGATAACACTGAAGAGAAAAAGGTACAAGCACAGAAATTTCCAGGAGAGAAAAAAGCACCTGTAGAACATGGAGCTAAAGGTCAAAATTAAGAAAATTTAAGGGTGCACTATTGGTCAAAATTAAGAAAACCTTTCTTAGAGAAGTTTCAAAGGACAAAAGAAAACTTTAAAGGGAGTTATCAGAAAATTGGATAAAGGTCAGAAAAAGTTAGGGATGAAAAGGTCAAATAAAAGAAATATTCTCTCTCTCTCTCTCTCTCTCTCATCTCGTCTCTCCTCTCTCTCTCTCTCTCTCTCTCTCTCTCTCTCTCTCTCTCTCTCTCTCTCTCTATATATATATATATATATTTATATACGTACATACATACATACATACATATATATATATATATTATTATATATATATATATACTGTATATATATATATATATATATATATATATATATATAATATAATATATATATATATATATATATACAGTATATATATATATATATATATATAGATATTATATATATATATAGAGATATATATATTATATATATATATATATATAATATATATATATATATATATATATATATATATATATATATTCATCATCATCATCATCATCATCAGTTGGAATTAGTCCACTGCAGCACAAAGACATCTGTTTATGGTCTTTCTATGCCAGTCTACTGTATACCCCGCAAATTTTCTTATGTCAATGCATCGTCTTCTCCTTTCCCTGCTTCTTTTGCAATCACTAGGGATCCATTCTATTATTCTTAATATCCATCTATTATCTGTCATTATTATATGTCCTACACATATCCATTTCTTTTCCTTATATGAGTATCCTCGACAGTAGCTTGCTCTCGTATCCATGTTTTTTTTTTCTTTTTCTTAGTTCTATTCATATCTTTATTTTTTCACAGCTCTTTGAATTGTAACTAGATTATATTCTAAGGTTTCATTAAGGCACTATGTTTCTTTTAAGTAGTTGTAGGATTGTTGTGCTTCCCGTATATCTTCAAGTGTTTTAACATAAGATTCTTCTATTCTTTGTCTTTGCAGGGGTTTTCAGTACTGCTGAAATTTTGACAGAATCAAAAGCTTTCTCATAGTCTATATGTATATGTATATATATATATATATATATATATATATATATATATATATATATATATATATTTATATATATATATATATATATATATATATATATATATATATATCTTTATATTTAAGATTTATCTATTCCTTGTCTTTGAAGAGTTTTCATTACAGCTGAAAATTTGACAGAATCAAAGCTTTCTCATAGTATATATATATATATATATATATATATATATATATATATATATATATATATATATATATATATATATATATATATAAAAATTGTGAGTTTGTATATTTATGTGTGTACTATAGCAAGAATAAATATGCAAAGTAGAGGATAGACGGTACACCAAGTACATTTTTGATATAAAGTGTCAGATATTTCACAAACTAAATTTCCAATCTTCTCAAAGCTCTAGCACCCCCCCCCCTTACAAGCTTACCGGCGCCTTTTGTCTTTTGTCGTTTTAAAATCCTTGGGTGAAATATACGTGACTGCCCAGCGTTCACGAGCTACGCTTCATATTTATGATAAGACACGAATCCTATTTCAGCTCTCTCTCTCTCTCTCTCTCTCTCTCTCTCTCTCTCTCTCTCTCTCTCTCTCTCTCTCCTCTCTCTCTCTCTCTCTCTCTCGCTGGAAGGACTTATCTGTCTGGAAATTAATCATTTTTTCTGTTTCGCTACATTTTGGAAGATGTATTAGTTTCTCGATGAATAATATTCTCTCTCTCTCTCTCTCTCTCTCTCTCTCTCTCTCCTCTCTCTCTCTCTCCTCTCTCTCTCTCTCTCTCTCTCTGAAGATCTGCCAAATGGTAGATATTTAATTTTCTTATGTAATGTCCTAATCTGCTTTTCT
>NC_090734.1:148895542-148898042 GCF_036898095.1 Palaemon carinicauda
AAGTCAGAACTGTTAGATCAACAGGACTATCAATAAACCTCTGAAATGAGAGAGAGAGAGATGAGAGAGAGAGAGAGAGAGAGAGAGAGAGAGAGAGAGAGAGAGAGATTTTGTACTCCCTACCAACAGGACTTTCGCCCCAAGTGAAGGTTACGAAGAATGTTGATATTCGGGACCACTCCCACCGGTTCCTGTGTAACTACAGAGAAGAGATCGTCCTGCTAAGGGTTTGGTACTCTCATGATATTTTGGGTGGTGGCTACTTCGCTATTATTGAAACTGCAGAATTTCTGAGACAAAGAGAGAGAAATTACAATTTTTTTAAGGTGATATATACATATATATATATATATATATATATATATATATATATATATATATATATATATATATATTATATATACATACATACATACATATATAATATATATATATATATATATATATATATATATCATCACTTATCATCATCTCCTGCGCATATTGATGCAAAGGGCCTCGGTTAGATTTCGCCACTCGTCTCTATCTTGAGCTTTTAATTTAATACTTCTCCATTCATCATCTCCTTCGCGCTTCATAGTCCCTGAGCCATGTAGACCTGGGTCTTCCAACTCTTCTAGTGCCTTGGGGAGCCCAGCTGAACGTTTGGTGAACTATTATTACAAATTTAGAGGTGTTTTTCATACTCATATAAGCCATATATTTATACTCCTCTTAATATCAGGATTCCCTCGACATCGGGATCAGAGACCCAAGGGGGAATCAAGTCAAAGATAATAGCGTCTGGTCGGCTGTGGAATCGAACCTAGGCTCAAGAGTTGGGTCTCTGATCCCGAGGTAGAGAGGATCCAGATATTAGGAGGATCATAGGGCTTATGTATATATATATATATATATATATAGTATATTTATATGTGTGTGTAGATATTAGTATATATATATATATATATATATATGTGTGTGTGTGTGTGTACAGTATATATATATAATATATATATATATATATATATATATATATATATGTACATATATGTATATATATATATGCATGCTAGTGTACGCGACCACACAAAGTATTAGTTAAATATTTATAAGTGCACACACACGGTGCGTGTGTTTCTGTGTATATCTGTCTCCCACTTGGGTATGACTACTCGTTTTTATCACTGCCCAAGGGGCAGTGATAGTTGAGCGTGACCGAAATATATATATATATATATATATATATATATATATATATATACAGTATATATATATATATATATATATATATACAGTATATATATATATATATATATATATATATATATATATATATATATATATATATAAATTTCTACCTCATACATGGGATCGAACCCTAGCCCCTTCTAATGAAAAGCCAGGTCGTTTCCAACCATGCCACCAGAGGCTCTAAAAGAAGTCGGTTCTTAACTGCTAATATGCAGTTCAGGATTTCCCCGACTTCCCGGCCCATCAGGTGACACTAGAGGCTCTAAAGTATGCACTAGCGCCGACAAGATATGATATATAACGTCTTTTTTTTTTCCTACTGGGAGCCATCAACAAATGAAAACCCCCTGAAAGTGTTGAAAGGTCGTATAGTTTTCACTCATGACTGCAATGTGTAGCAACATTTTCAAAAGATCATCGTTTGTTGCTTTGTCCTAAGTCGAAAGTCTGTCATCACTTTGTCCCAATAGAAATTATTTCGTGACTTTGCCCTAAGTTGAAAGTCTGTCGTCAGTTTTTTTATGTGGGGGAGTCTGTTATCACTTTTTCATAACTCAAAAGTCTGTCATCATGTTATCTAAAGTCAGAAGTCTGTCATCACTTTAAAGTTAGAAGTCTATCATTACTTTCTCCCAGATCGAAATTATTTCATCACCTTATCCTAAGTCAAACTCTGTTCTTTTGTTCAAAGTAGAAAGTATGACGTTACTTTGTCCCAAGTCAGAAGTCTGCTATTACTCTGTCCCAAGCCTGAAGTTTGTCATTACTTTGTCCCAAATCAAGTCTGTCATCACTTGGTCTCAAGTTAAAAAGTCTGTCATCACTTGGTCTCAAGTCAAAAGTCTGTCATCACTTTGTCCCAAGTCAGAAATCTGCCATCATGTGTCCCAATTCGAAAGGCTGTCATCACTTTGTCCCAAGTCAAAAGTCTGCCATTACTTTGTCCCAAGCCTGAAGTCTGTCATCACTTTGTCCCAAGTCAAAAGTCTGCCATTACTTTGTCCCAAGCCTGAAGTCTGTCATCACTTTGTCCCAAGTTAAGAGTCTGTCATCACTTTGTCCCAAGTCAAAAGTCTGCCATCACTTTGTCCCAATTCGAGAGGCTGTCATCACTTATTCCAAAGACGTAAATCGAGGTAAAGGGAAATGCAATTTTGTCTTAACTGTTGAATGACAAAATCTACGGAAAATGTCAGAAGGCAGCAAAAATCTGAAAAAGGAAGGTCAATTGACAGAATGATTAAAACCTGGAGAAGGGTAGAAATAT
>NC_090734.1:148900542-148903042 GCF_036898095.1 Palaemon carinicauda
ACCTCCTCTGATAAGCTAGGATTTTCACCAGCAAGAAGAAATGTTCTAAATGTACTTATTTGGATGTCCTTCCGTCCTTTGGGGGGGGGGGGGGGGGTACTGGTGGGGGTATGATGAGGGGGAGGGGGGGGGAGTATAACGAGCCTCATCTAGCATCGACTGCCCTTAGTCTCATCTTTTCCTTATATGGGCCCTTGGCTTCAGCGATCACAGCCGGGAGGAAATACCTTTCCTTCGGAGCGGAATCTCTGCAATGTTTGCAACGCGTGCTTTGGCTCTGCAAGGGCCTCTCCAGCTTCCTAGAATTGCAGGGGTGAAGATGCATACAGTTCTTTTAGATATGGCAGATGGGGAAGATGACTATTTTATAAAACTTATCAGTGGTAGTGGGAGTCATTTTACTGTAGGCATTTCAGATATTTTGATAACTAATTACTATTCACAAAGTTTTTATAGTTGATATAGGAAATATTTATTTTAATGTTACTGTTCTTAAAATATTTTATTTTTCCTTGTTTCCTTTCTTCACTTGGCTATTTTCCCTGTTGGAGCCCCTGGGCTTATATCATCATGCTTTTCCAAATAGGTTTGTAGCTTTGCAAGTGATAATAATAATAATAATAATAATAATAATAATAATAATAATAATAATAATAATAATAATATCACTTTATTCTGCATTTTTAATTTGTGACAGGTAATTGAGTGTCTTGGTTTTATTTATTTGACTTTGTTCACAATTATTCAAATTTTGCTTATATATATATATATATATATATATATATATATATATATATATATATATATATATATATATTACTTGAGGTTTTTCTTCTTTTATGTCAACAAAATACTCAATTGGTCACATTAATACCAGGGGGTATTATATGAAGTTAGATGGACACACTACTCATGCGTACCTATTCACCTTTTGTCCATCAACGACTTTTTGAATCGGAATGACTTGCCCCAAGATGAATAGATACGGACAACTGTAATTTAAGAAGGACCACCCTATGATTACGTTTTAAGTCCCGACAGCGACGCCCTTGTTGCAGGTAAAATGTGATTTGCGGACTAAAATAATGTTCCATGACCTCCTTTTGAAATATTCTAATCCCCCCCTTCCCCCCCGGAGAGACGAGCCCTTGAGCACATGCCCACATAACCGCACAACCACGCCCTCAGAATTATTGCTCTCATTTTATCCCCCTCCGCGTGTGTGATGTCACAGGTGTGGCATCTTGAAGGAACCGCAACCACAACAACAACAGGAGCAGAGGAAGCAGTTGTATTAAAAGAGAATTTGTCTCTTTAACAGATACAAAGCCTTCGTGGTTAAAGACCTTGGTCCCGCCATTCAAACCTAACGGTTACTGAACAGGTGCGTGGAAGCATCCACACCCCTCATCACGTAGCCTCTGCTTGGCATCTTCTTCTTCTTATTTTCTCCCAAATGGATGCTCGCGAACTATTTCCATCTGTCTTGGGTCGTCGTACCTTGCTAGTAATGGCCCAGGGTTTCATAACAAGTCGAAATTAAATCGAGCGAAGACACTAAGAAAAGGTTGAAGACACTTCTGAGAGTTGGTCAGGGTCGCGACTGATTAATTGATGGATTTGAAGTTTTCTGGCATCCTGACATCGAAGGTCATTGACGCCGATATCGTTTATTGTAAATAAAGAATAAATGAATATTCAATTTAAAACCATAAACGTAAATAGGTCATTATAAAAGTTGAATAGCTTTCAGGAGACCCGCTTCTGAATCAGGGTCGCGATATAAGCGGCAGACGGGCGACTTTTGCTTCCAAGCAAACAGGAGTGTCTATGATGCGCACAAACTTTTTTTTTTTTCCGTGGCGTCACCCTCTCCCTTGGGGTCAGAGACCTCGAGGCGAAAAACTAAGAGTCAACAAATATGTTTATTTACACAACTGCGCGTGTTCGAATTCCGACAACAACGCCTCCGCAATGCTTTAGATTAATAAAAAAAAAAAAAAAAGGCTTATTTGTTGATGTGGATTCTCAAAGCTGTGTAAAGTTTTCCCCACTGTAACTAAACATCTAAACAGCTAAACATTTTGACAATGTAGAGCCACATGAGATAGTGGACCATTTGGGGGTAAATCTGGATGGCATATTTTGGTGGATGATAATATAAACATATAAAAAGCGATGCTCTTTTTGCTCAAATTTGTAAATATTTACACGATGAAAACAAATGAGGTATTTCAATCAAGCTGTAAAATACTTTACGATTAATATATTCTTTTATTTGTTTACGAATGAAAAAGCTGTACCATAGGAAAAGCTACATTAGATGTATAAAGTTAACATTCACGAAGGTCACATGCATGAATTTAGATAAAAATTTATTGAAATCTGCAATTGATAAGAGATAGGCAAGAGAACCACAAAGAGGACATCTTTCTTAATTTATCAAAAAGAGAGAGAGAGAGAGAGAGAGAGAGAGAGAGAGAGAGAGAGAGGAGAGAGA
>NC_090734.1:148913042-148925542 GCF_036898095.1 Palaemon carinicauda
CCAGACTATTTGGTATATATGTAGGCAAAGAATAAATGAGGCGTAAGAGAGGGATCCAATGTACTGATATGTGGCCAGTCAAAGGACCTAAAACTCTCTAGCGGTAGTAGCTCAACGGGTGACTGGTGCCTAGGCCAACCCACTACCCACATTGATCAGATAAATGCCCTTACATAACGTGTGTTGTGTGGTCAGTCAAAGGTACCAAAACTCTCTAGCGGTAGTAGCTCAACGGGTGACTGGTACCTAGGCCAACCTACCACCCACATTGATCAGGTAAGTGCCATTACATAACGTGTGTTGATCAAGGGCTATATATACTGTAGTCCCAGTGTTTGTTTTAACCGGATGTGCAAAATTTTATTTTTGGAAGTTATGATCTGGAGTTGATTTTAACTCTGAGAAACTTGGTTTTATTGCAATATGCATGGATGTATCAAGCTAGTATTTTAAAATTTTAACACGGGCAATTTTATTATATTTTTACAGTTTTGTTTATTTTTCTTGTGCTTTATTGAATGTTTCCACATTTTGAATGACAACAGTAAGAAAATAGGACATAAATAAACCCTTCTCAGATCTATAACAATAACGTTAATGAATATCTTTAAATTGCAATTTATATATATATATATATATATATATATGTACTTATATATATATATATATATATATATATATATATATATATATATATGTTATACGTGTATATATATTATAAAGATATATATATTATAAAGATATATATATATATATATATATATATATATATATATATATATATATATATATATTATATATATAAAACTGATCTATAACAATAACGTTAATGAATATCTTTAAATTGCAATTTATATGTATATATACATATATATATTTGCATAAATAAAAAAAATTAATATCCCTTCATCTGAGCTTAAGAACAGTACGTTTAAGTGACGTCACTGTTGATAACATTAATACAGTGTAACATTCAGACGCGATTTTAAACCTGCGTCACAAGACTACAAAATGTGACTTAGTTAACAACCTGGACTGAATATTATGTGTAATAGTAAGGCTTCCGCACAAACCGTAATACTTAACATAGACCGAGTGTTACTGCATATGAAGCGTAAAATTATATGAAGCTTTAGAGTACAACTTCCCTTCGACTTGAGGGAAAGATTACGGACGGATTATACCATGAGACGCAGTCCCCCCCACCCCCCTCCTCATCTAAGGTTTAAGGGTGACTTTGGAGTGTACCATGTCACCCCCCCCCCCCTCCCCCAAGGTTTAATAGTAACTAGTGCGGTGAAACTTAGTAATTTAATCTGACATTAGGATCTTTTTCATCTCATTCTATTTTATCCCTTTTACCCCCAATGGACGTACTGGTACGTTTTACAAAACTCATCCCTTTACCCCCATGGACGTACTGGTACGTCCTTGCAAAAAATTGCTATTTAAATTTTTTTTTTTTTGCATACTTTTGATACCTTTATGAGAACTTCAGGCACTTTTCAAAAGAATGAGACCAACCTGACCTCTCTATGACGAAAATTAAGGCTGTTAGAGCAATTTAAAAAATATATATTGCAAAATGTGCTTGAAAAAATGAAAACCCCTGGGGGTTAAGGGTTGGAAAGGTCCAATTAGCCTTGGGTAAAAGGGTTAAACTACATAAATTATCACTGACAACTTTGATTATATTAATTTCTTTTGGTTTGATTTCAAATCTGCTCGTAAATTACTAGTCCCATCGTTTCAGGTCAAGTTGAAGGAATTATATTATATATGATTTAACTAGTATAGAAAGGAAGGTCTTTTTCTGATGCCAGAGACCTTTTTCTTGGTTTAAAACTTTACTCAGTATTGGAATAATTTATTTTTCTGCAACATAATAATGTGATGTACTATCTCCATTTCTGCTTGATTAGAAAACTTTCTAAGCTACCCGTTGAGATTACACCGCTAGAAAGTTATTGGATCCTTTTCGCTGACCAGACAGTATATCATTGGATCGCTCTCTCTGGTGGCGGCTCATTTTTCCGTTGCCTACACATACATCGAATAGTCTTGCCTATTATTTACGCTTCTCCTCTGTCCTCATACACCTGACAACACTGAAATTATCAATCAATTCGTCGCTCAAGGGGTTTAGTACCGTACTGTAATTGTTCAGTGACTACTTTCTTCTTGGTAATGGTAGAAGAGAGACTTTAGCTATGGTAAGCAGGTCTTCTAGGAGAAGGACACTCCAAAATCAAACCATGGACTTCCACTGTCTTGGGTTAGATTTCTCTTGCTTGGGGGTACACTCGAGCACACTATTCTCTCATATATTTATTCCGCTTATTTGATTTTTTTATATATTTAGTATATGTAATATCCAATTTAATGTTGTTGCTGTTCTTAAAATACTTTTTTTTCATTGCTCATTACTTCTCTTGTAGTTTATTTATTTCCTTGTTTCCTTCATCATTGGGCTATTTTTCCCTGATGGAGCCCTTGGGCTTATAGCATCCTGCTTTGCCAACAAGGGTTGTAGCTTAGCTTGTAATAATGATAATAATGATCCAGAAAAGCATTTACAAAATATTTTTTCTTTTATTAGGAAATATACATTTACAATTCTTACAATATATTTTATATATAATCATAATATATTCACATAATTTTTTTTTTATTTAACAAACTGTATTCACAATTGCAACTTTTACTGTTCATCTACTCTAAATATGTTTTTAAATTAAAAATATTGGGAAAGTTGAAGCTACCAGGGGGAAAATAATTACATAGCATACATACGGTAGCTTACTAGCAATATAAAAGTTAAATACATTTTTTTCAGAGAGAGAGAGAGAGAGAGAGAGAGAGAGAGAGAGAGAGTGAGAGAGAGAGTGAGTGTGTTATTGTGTGGATGGAACTAGTAAATAGTCACAGTGTGTTTTGGTATACACGAAGGGGTAAATTTGGATGACTGAACTGGGTGAGGCCCTTTGCGTCAATAGGCGTATATTATGATGATGATGATGATGAACTGGGTGCAATGGGAGATGACAGAGAAAAAGTTTGGGACCCATTGAGTGTAACTATAATCACAAGAGCGGAATTGTTTGTGTGTAGCTCTACAACCATCGTCATAGTCAAATTCAATTGGTCTTAAGCCATTTCGAACTTCTTCGGTTTTATAACCAATATTGGCTACTTGTTACAAATTTTGATGACAAAGATTCATGAAAATTGTTTAGTTTGTAGTGGCCGATGTAGTAACGTCCCTGACTGGTGATCGCCAAACTGGGGTTCGTGTCCTGCTATATCTCGTTAGTTCCTTTAGGCGCTGTAACCTCACCATCCTTGTGAGCTAAGGATGGGGGGTTTTGGGGAGCCTATAGGTCGATCTGCTGAGTCGTCAGCAGCCATTGCCTGGCCCTTCTTGGTCCTAGGTTGGGTGGAAAGAGTGCTTGGGCGCTGATCATATGTATACTGTATACTATATAGTCAGTCTGTAGGGCATTGTCCTGCTTGATAGGGTAATGTCACTGTCCTTTGCCTCTGCCATTTATGATCGGCCTTTAAACCTTTTAAATGTGTCAGTGCTGAACTTCTCTTAATTTCTTTATTGTTCTCAGTATCATTTAAACTCGAGTCTGTATTACTATAGACTTGAGCTTTCCTGTATTGAGGCCAGACTTGAACCTGCACGCCAGACCTGAGCTACATGCTAGACTGTAGCCTGCACAAACATTTAAAGATGTATTATTATTATTATTATTATTATTATTATTATTATTATTATTAGCTAACTACAACCGTAGTTGAAAAAGCAGGATTAAAGGAATAATTGAAAATATAAATATAAAATTGATTTTATTTAAGTTTTATAGGGATAAAAGGCTTGATGTGTAGTAACAGAAACTTTAACATGTATCTCTGAATACACTGTTGGGTGTCAGATGTTGGTTACTTGTCTACAGTGTGCCCATACAAATAGTAGTAATGGTTTTATGCAGCTATCATCTGGCTCAAAGCTAAATTGGCTTTTGCCTTGTACAAAAATCTCATTTTTTTTTTCTTTTCTTCCCATCGGTTCCATATCATATACCTATTTATCGTCGAAAACTTCTTATTCCCGTATTTGAATATTGAAGAATAACGGCATCGCACAGGCTTTATGGGTCTAAATTTGTTATCGTTATTATCATTATTGTTGTTGTTCTCAACCCGTCAAAAATGACGGCTAAATATTTATATAGATATACATGGACACGGACACGCACTCACTTCTTACCAGAGTATGACTACTCGAGGGATTTGAGAGCTGGGCTTGACCTGATATATATATATATATATATATATATATATATATATATATATATATATATATATATATATATAAATCCTTCTTCCCCTTACCCGAGGGAGGGGGAGGCTGGGCGTTACCAGAAGTGTGTGTATATATATATATATATATATATATATATATATATATATATATATATATATATATATGTATATATATATATATATACATACATATATATATATATATATATATATATATATATGTATATATATATATATACATACATATATATATATTATATATATATATATATATATATATATATATATATATATATATATATATATATATAGTCAGAAACATTTTTTTAAATATATAGAAGAGATTATCATTATTATTATTATTATTATTATTATTATTATTATTATTATTATTAGATTATCATTATTATTATTATTAACAACAACAACAACCACCAAGCTATTAAGCTCAGTTGGAAAAACAGAAGGGTTCCAAAAGGGAAAGTAATCCAGTGTTGAAAGATAAAAAGGAAATAGAAAATAAAATATATATATATGTATATATATATAGATATATATATATATGTATGTATGTGTATATATATATATATATATATATATATATATATATATATATATATATATATATATATATATATATATATATTCGTAATGAATATATTAATGTCATTTTTGATAGTTTTAACACCTTACTAATGATTAATGATTTAACCAAGCTTCTGGAGCCAATCACTGAAAGTAAAAATTTACTGGACGATAAGTACCTAATGATAATGATTCTTGTACATTCTGCCTTTTTAAAACTATATCAGATCTGCCATTTGTTCTCAGATTTATCTATGGCATTATTATTATTATTATTATTATTATTATTATTATTATTATTGTTATTATTATTAGCCAAACTGTAACTGTAACTATAAAAACAGTATGTTACAAGTAACAAGCCCAAAGGACCCAGCAAGGAAAACAGCTCAGTGCGAAAAAAAGATAAGCGAAGAAAGGATTATACTAGAAATAATAAATGAAAAATATGCTCATATGTTAATTTAAAAAAAACAAAAACTAAGTTAAACATAAATTATGATAAGAAGACTCGTGTCAGCCTTACTCAGGTGTGAGGCCATTGATAATTTGAATCAGTTTATCATAAGTGATGATAATGTGGAAATAAAAGCAACTATTCACATCCACGATTATAGAAGTTCGTAATAAAAGCGAAAACAGAATAAAATGTGAAATCCGTGACCTTGAGTGTTTCGACCGCACATACTTGAAAATATTCCAATATTTGGCCTTAAGTGGAAACTCGACTTCTATCCACACCCTTGAAATCATTACTTCTATTACATGTATTTGTGAGCGAGTGGCAGTTCCCACCTTGAGGAACCATGAGGTCAGTTCCTACTTTGAGGAACCATGGGGAGGTTCCGACCTTGATGATTCACGGGCCGGTCCCAACTTAGAGAAACCATGGGGAAGGTTCCCACCTTGAGGAACCATGGGGCCAGTTCCCACCTTTAGGAACCATGGGGACAGTTCCCACCTTTGAGAACCATGGGGGCAGTTCCCACCTAGAGGAACCATTGGGGGAGGTTCCCACCTAGAGGATCCATGGGATTGGTTCCCACTGTTAGGAACCATGGGGGAGGTTCCCACCGTTAGGAACCATGGGGGAGGTTCCCACAGTTAGGAACCATGGGGGAGGTTCCCACCTAGAGGAACCGTGGGGTAGGTCTCCACCTTGAGGATCCATGGGTTGGTTACTACCTCACCTTGAGGAACCATGGGAAAGGTTCCCACCTAGAGGAACCATTGGGGGAGTTCCCACCTTTAGGAACCATGGGGCCAGTTCCCACCTTTAGGAACCATGGGGACAGTTCCCACCTTTAGGAACCATGGGGGCAGTTCCCACCTAGAGGAACCATTGGGGGAGGTTCCCACCTAGAGGATCCATGGGGTTGGTTCCCACCGTTAGGAACCATGGGGGAGGTTCCTACCTAGAGGAACCGTGGGTGAGGTTCCCACCTTGAGGATCCATGGAGTGGTTACTACCTCACCTTGACCAACCATGGGAGAGGTTCCCACCTGGAGGAACCACGGGGGACGTTCCCACCTTGAGGAACCATGGCTCTGGCTCCTACATTTAGGAACCATGGGGCTGGTTCCCACTTTTAGGAACCATGAGGTGGGTTCCCACCTTGATGAACCAGGGGGAGGTTCCCACCTTGAGGAATCATGGGGGTGGTTCTCACCTTGAAGAACTTTAGGGGTGGTTCCCACCTTGAGGAACCATGGGACTGGTTCCCACTTTGTGGAACCTTGGGGGTGGTTCCCACCTTGAGGAACCATGGGGCTGGTTCTCACTTTGAGGAACCATGGGGGCTGATTCCCACCTTGAGGAATCATGGGGGAGGTTCCCACCTTGAGGAACTGTGGGGACGGTTCCCACCTTTAGGAACTGTGGGGACAGTTCCCACCTTCAGGAACTGTGGGGACAGTTCCCACCTTGAGGAGTCATAGGGCGGCTTCCCACCTTGAGGAACCAGTGGGGAAGTTCCCACTTGAAGGAACCATGGGGCTGGTTCCCACCTTGAGGAACCATGGGGCCAGTTCCCACCTTGAGGAACCATGGGGCTGGTACCCACCTTGATGAATTATGTGGGCAGTTCCCACCTTGAGGAACCATTGGGCGGCTTCCCAACTTGAGGAACCAAGGGGGAGGTTCCCACTTTGAGGAACCATGGGGCTTGTTCCCACCTTGAGGAACCATGGGGCTGGTTCACACCTTGAGGAACCATGGGGCTGGTATCCACCTTGGGGAATCATGGTTACGGCTCCCACCATGAGTAACCATAGGGCAGCTTCCCACCTTGAGGAACCATGGGGGAGGTTTCCACTTTGAGGAACCATGGGGGAGGTTTCCACTTTGAGGAACCATGGAACTGGTTCCCACCTTGAGGAACCATGGGGCCGGTTCCCACCTTGAGGAACCATGGGGCTGGTAACCACCTTGAGTAACCATGGGGCTGGTTTCCCACTTTGAGGAACCATGGGGTTGGTTCCTACCTTGAGGAACCATGAGAGCTGGTTCCCACTTTGAGGAACTAATGGGGAGGTTCCCACATAGAGGAACTAATGGGGAGGTTCCCACATTAGTGAACCCATGGGGGAGGTTCTCACCTAGAGGAATCATGGGCGAGGTTCCCTCTTTGAGGAACCATGTGGCTGGTTTCCACCTTGGGGAACCGTGGAGCGCATACAAGTCCAGAAAAATATCTATTGGTCTAAAAGAACGCGCTATACTGAAAGTGACCTAGTCTGATTTTCTGAAGTGGTACACGTGTAGGTGTGAGTAGAAATGTACGTGGTTGTCCATCGTAGGTCTAAATATAGGTTGTAAATAAACATAATTAGGCGTGCGTGGGTTGTGACCGTGAATGCCTCTATATCATCTGTCTTTGCACTTGTCTGATAGCCATTCGAACAGCTGCCAGTACAAGTGTTTTTCTGGCGCCAGAGGCTCTAGGATATACAAAAAGATATATAATTAGTACCATTAGCCTTCAATGATTCTATAAATATACTGTCTGCTAACTCGGCCACATCATTAAGATTAGGAGTCCATTGATATATGTGGGCGAGTTCATCTATACATTGCAAGAGATGGTTTTTTTATGAATGCGTTTTTATTTATAATCTTTTTTAAAGATTTTTCTGGATTATTATAAGCCGTTATCGCTTAGATAAAACACTTATTAAGCCTTGCTTTATAGAGTATTGAAGGAGTACCCAACAAAGTATTAATACAACACTTGAAAAAGCTAGGCCTAGGTATCTGGGTGGTGCAGGAAATTGCCTCTTGGGGTCGTCATTATTTACTTTTCGTGAAGACGTGTCTTTGCATGGATGTTGCACCTGAAGAAGCCCTTGTATTGCACAGGGCTCCGGGAAATAGCGATAAGAGTATATCATCCGTTCAGCTGACCAATGAAAGTCAGTGCCCATATGTAAATGATATTGAAAGAGTTCTAATACGATACCATGAGAGCTTATTTTTCCGTGTGACTGAAACATGCTAACATAGCTTGCTTTCATGATTATCGAATGAATCTCTTTAATAGAGACAAAACCGTTATGTAATAAGCTAGTCGAGAGAGAGAGAGAGAGAGAGAGAGAGAGAGGGGGGGGGGTGCTACTCCACTGCAGGACAAAGGCCTCAGACATGTCCTTCCACTCGCGTTTGTTATGGTATTTTTCTGCATGTCTATAGCTCGTCAATCGGTCGTTTTCTCTTTCTCCCCCTGCATCATTTGCACTCTCTAGGGACCCTTTCTGTTATTCGTAATGTCCATCTATTATCTATCATTATCATTATATGTCCTGCCCATATCCATTTCTTTTTCTTACTTGTTATTAGAATATCTTCTACTTGAGTTTGCTCTCGTATCCATGTTGCTCTTTTTCTATCTCTTAGTGCTATTTCCATCATTATTCTTTTCATAGCTCTTTGGAGTTGTAACTACTTTATGTTCTAAGGTTTTTGTAAAGTTCCAAGTTTCTGATTTACATGACTGAATACTAGTAGGACCTTCTGATTGAATATTTTTCTTTTTTGAGAAAGTGTCATTCTACTTTTCATAATCTCATTTCGTTTACCTAAAGCTCTCCATCCTATGCCTATCCTTCTTTTAATTCTGGCTTAGTGTCCTGGGGAAACACTCACTGTCTGTCTTTTGTACGTATATTCATTAACAATCTCTAGAGGTTCCTCTATAACCTTTATTTGTTGTGTGTATGCTTTTTCGTTGATCATTGTCTCAGTTTTATTCATATTCATTTTCGGTCTTACAATTTTGCTTTTGGTATTCAAATCCTCTTATCATCGTCTGCATTTCCTCCCATGATTCACAAAATAGAACTGTCATCTGCAAATCTGTTTCTGTTAAAATATTCCCCATTAATGTAAATCCCTACAATTTCCCAATCTAAATTCTTTAGAGTTTTTCTAGGCACGTAGTGAATAATTTAGGAGAGATGGGATCTCTCTGTCTAACTATTTTTTTATTTTATGTAGTTTTAGGATTGTTGTATTAATTTTACAGATGTCTTCAGGTGTTCTAACTTGAGATTCATCTATTCCTTGATTTTGAAGGACTTTCAGTATTGTTGAAGTTTTGACAGAATCAAAAACTTTATCAAAGTGTATAAATGACATATATAGAGATTTGTCATACTCTGTTGATTTTACAATTAGCTGGTTAAGTACATTGATATGGTAAGTTGTTGAAAATCCTATTCTAAAACCTGCTTGCTTTCGTAAAGTGTTGCTGCATTCATATTTATTTACAGTGTATATATATATATATATATATATATATATATATATATATATATATATATATATATGTGTGTGTGTGTGTATATATATATAAATATATATGTATATATATATATATATATATATGTGTGTGTGTACATATATAAATATATATATATATATATATATGTGTGTGTGTGTGTGTGTTTGTGTGTACAGTATATATTGACTTTGATCTATAGGTGATTAGCTTAATGATATTAGTTATAAATGTTATTAACTCATCAAAGTAAATATATCTGTAAAAAAAAAAAAAAAAAAAAAAAAAACTAGGAAAAGTGTTCTCTTGAAACAATTCGTTCGTCAAGTGTTACTCGAAACTAAAAGTGCTCACAAGTACATTTATGTAATTTGGAATTAAGTGTAGAGGAAACTCGAAAGTGTGTAATTGTCATTTATTCATATTTTTATGAAGTTAATATGTTTTTTTAACCCCAATTCGTTTCACAGCTGATAATTCGTTAAGTAGATTTAGTTCCGTTTTCTTCTTGGATTCTGTTCCGTTTTCATCTTGAATGCAGCTTGATTTTTATCCTTCATTCAGTTTAATTTTCATCCCTGATTCAGTTTGATTTTCATCCCTGATTCAGTTTGATTTTCATCCCTTATTCAGTTTGATTTTCCTTCTAGATTCAGTGTAATTTTCATCTTAGATTCAGTTAGATTTTTATCCTGGATTGAGATTAATTCTCATAATGAATTCGGTTTGATTTTAATCATGAATTCATTTCATATTCATCCTGGGTTCAGTCTAATTTTCATCTTAGATTCAGTCTAGTGTTTATTCATGAATTCAGTTTCATTTTCATCCTCGGTTCAGTGAAATTTTCCTCTTAGATTCAGTCAAGCGTTTATCCTGGATTCAGATTCATTTTTATTCTGAATTCAGTTTAAATTTTTATCATAAATTCAGTTTCATTTTCATCCCGTGTTCAGTCTAATTTTCATCTTGGATTCAGTCTAGTGTTTTTTCCTGGATTGAGATCAATTCTCATTCTGAATTCGGTTTAATTCTAGTCATGAATTCGGTTTCATTTTCATCCTGGGTTCAGTCTAATTGTCATCTTAGATTCAGTTTAGTGTTTATCCTGGATTCAGATACATTCTAATTCTAAATTCGGTTTAATCTTAATCTTGAATTCAGTTTTATTTACATCTTTGATTCAGTTTCGTTATCATTATGAATTCAGGTTAATTCTATTTTGGAATCAATATAATTTTCATTCAGAAACCTGTTTCATTCCCATCCTGGATTCAGTTTCATTTTCATCCTTGATACAGGTTAATTTTGACATTGGATTCCATTTTCTTTTAATCCTGGGTTTAGTTTAAGTATTATGCTGAAAGCGATTACATTTACATTCTAATTTCAGTTTCCTTTTCATTTTATATTTAGCTTTTATTAATTTTTGGTTCGTTTTCATTTTCATCATAATTAAGTTTAATTTTTTCTTGATTTTGAATGTTTTTCCTCATGAATTCAGCTTCATTTCATCTTGAATTTATTTTCATTTCATCTTGAATTTAGTCTCATTTCTTCTTGAATTTAGTTGAAATTTTTTGTCCCGAATTAAATTATATTTTCATCTTTAAATCGGTTTCAGATTTGTTTCATTATTTTTCATCCTGGAGCATATTCATTTTAATTTTTAATTGGTTAATTATCTTGAAATCAGTAAATATACCTAATTAAATTTCAGTTTCATTTTATTTTTTGTTTGAATTTTACCTTGAAATGAGTTTCGGTTTGATCCTGAATCAGTTTTATTTTTATCTAAAATTTAGTTTCATATTCATTATGAATTTAGTTTTATTTACATCTAGAATTCAGTTTCATATTCATCATGAATTTAGTTTTATTTTCATCTAGAATTCAGTTTATATTCATTTTGAATTCAGTTTTATTTTCATCTAGAATTCAGTTTCATATTCATTATGAATTCAGTTTTATTTTCATCTAGAATTCAGTTTCATATTCATTATGAATTCAGTTTTATTTTCACCTAGAATTCAGTTTCACACTCATAAGGAAATAATTTTTATTTTCATCTTGAATTCAGTTTTATATTCATCATGGATTCAGTTTTATTTTCATATTGATTTAATTCAGTTTCGCTTACATGCAAAATATTTATTAAAAAAGTGTTGGGGTTATGACGTTTTTATTACCTGTCAAAAAATCTGTATTTTCGAATAAATGACTTGAATCTTTGCTAATGGCCTGGAGCTGTAATCTGTGTGACGAAGGAAATCTTCGTCCTGTATATATAAGTCGGCATTTTTATTGGCTGGTAGAGTAAATTCTTTTCCTTCCTGATATACGAATGCAACGTAAAGACATTTTCTCTATCCTGGTTAGAGAGAGGCAATAGACCACGAGAAAACGAACTCTCGCCCTTTCTATCCAGGATAGAGAAAGGCTAAACTTCATGAAATGGAGAGTCTTCGTATTCTATCCTGGTTATCAAGTGGCAAAATTTAAGGTCCCTGACAAAATAGTAGATAAATATCGCGATTAATACTTATTCATTTCTACTTCATGAAATGGAGAATCTTTGTATTCTATCCTGGTTATCAAGTGGCAAAATTTAAGGCTCCTGACAAAATACAAAATCAATATCGTGATTAATACTTATTCATATCTACTTCATGAAATGGAGAATCTTCGTTTTCTATACTGGTTATCAAGTGGCAAAATTTATTGTTTCTGTATTTCTCTTCCTAAGAAAATACAAAATAAATATCGTGATTAATACTTATTTTGATTTTTTAAATTTTGACGATATCA
>NC_090734.1:148938042-148941311 GCF_036898095.1 Palaemon carinicauda
TATATATATATATATATATATATATATATATATATATCTATATATATATGCATATATATATATGTATTTATATATATATATATATATATATATGTATATATATGTATTTATATATATATATATATGTATTTATATATGTATATATATATATGTATGTATATATATTCAAATAAGCCATATATATTTTTGATATATTAATGTCTGGATTCTCTTAACAACCTCGGATCACAGACCCAGGCGAAATCTCACAAAGACAAGAGCTTGGCTCCGGCCGGGAATCGAACCCTGGTCGGCAAGCTTATATAGACAGTGACTAACCCACTTGGCCAAGTGGGTTAGTCACTGTCTATATAAGCTTGCCGACCAGGGTTCGATTCCCGGCCGGAGCCAAGCTCTTGTCTTTGTGAGATTTCGCCTGGGTCTGTGATCCCGAGGTTGTTAAGAGAATCCAGACATTAATATATCAAAAATATATATGGCTTATTTGAATATGAAAAACACGTAAAAATGTGCAAAATTTATCATGTATATATATATATATATATATATATATATATATATATATATATATATATATATATATTTCAACACACATCAGAGAGAGAGAGAGAGAGAGAGAGAGAGAGAGAGAGAGAGAGAGAGAGAGAGAGAGAGAGCGTTAACGTCAAACCAGTTAAGCTCTCTCGCTGGAGTTCCATTAACATAAAAATCGACTTTCAATATCTCATTCAGACCAACTTTTTGCTAACCCCATGCAAAAATACACACAAACGCAAGCACGCACACACACACCCATATATATATATATATATATATATATATATATATATATATATATATATATATATATATGGGGGATTGTATGTATTAGTATGAATCTACAGAATTATATACTGGGCAAATTAGTATCTATGTGTAAGAAGATTCAAAATTCTCTCTCTCTCTCTCTCTCTCTCTCTCTCTCTCTCTCTCTCTCTCTCTCTCTCTCTCTCTCTCTCTCTCTCGTGAACACATTATTTCCTCTTGCTCATGTTCGATTCCCCTCGCTCTTTCCGGCTGGATCCCCTGCCTGTCTCCCCCTTCCCCTTCCCCCTTCTCCTTCCCCTCAACCCAAGTAGCTTCCTCGCGTGCCGGCTCGACCTTGAAATCTCAAGCAGAAACAGACGTAGAAGCAGCAGCAGCAGGAACGGCAGCCGACGGCTTTTGAGTAGGGGGTTAGGGGAGGGGGGCTGCTTTTGAGTAGGGGGTTAGGGGAGGGGGGCTGCTTTTGAGTAGGGGGTTAGGGGAGGGGGGCTGCTTTTGAGTAGGGGGTAGTGGAGGGGGCTTGCTTTTGACCAGGGGGGGAAGGGGTTGTGGAGCTTGGGTAAGATTGGGTGGGTTGAGCCTTGTCACTACTGCCGATGGCAAGTTTGCTTTCGTTGTTTTGGTTATTGTTTTTGTTTTTGTTGTTGTTGTTACTGCTAAATTGATTGGTCGTGAGGGTCTCTCTCTCTCTCTCTCTCTCTCTCTCTCTCTCTCTCTCTCTCTCTCTCTCTCTCTCTCTCTATACCCATAATACTGTTGAAGTATGTAGGACATTTCCTCTCTTTAAGTCCCCAGATTGAATCTCTCTTTTTCGACTCATAACACTGAAATACACGTGATCTCTCTCTCTCTCTCTCTCTCTCTCTCTCTCTCTCTCTCTCTCTCTCTCTCTCTCTCTTTTGCCGATTATATCTTTATTCGTATTTTCCGTTATAAGGTCTTTATATATGTATTTTATATATATATGTGTATATGTGTGTATATATAAACATATATTTATATATATATATATATATATATATATCTTTTTATCCCTCTAATTTAATATGGAATCAATTCAGTAATGTTGAATATAATCAATATCAAAACAGTAGTGTTGGCTGAGAGTTATCCAAGGCCTTCCATAACGCTATTTCGACACAAAATAAAGGAAAACTTTTATCTGTAAATCTCTAAAATTGAAACTACACGAACATTTCAAATATTCTTCATCCCAAATTTATCAGGGTTATAAATTTTTCGAACAATATTAACTCTGATTGTTGAAGTAAATAGTGTGATAAAAGATTATCGTTCCAAACATCGACGAAAAAGTATCATACCAAGCATTGAAGAATTGTCAACGAGGAACTATCGTATCAAACATTATAGAATTATCGATGAAAAACTATCGTACCAAGCATTGAGTAGTTGTCAACGAGAAACTATCGAACCAAACATTGTAGAATTATCGACGGAAAACTATCGTACCAAGCATTGAGGAGTTGTCGACAAGAAACTATCTTTCCAAACATTGTAGAATTATCGACAAAAAACTATCGTACCAGGCATTTAAGAATTGTCGACAAGAAACTGTCGTACCAAATATTCTAGAATTATCGACAAAAAACTATCGTACCAAGCACCAAGGAATTATCTACACACAAAAATATCGTATTAAGTATTGGGGAATTATCGAAAAGAAACTATCGTACTTAGCATTAATATATATATATATATATATATATATATATATATATATATATATATATATATATATATATATATACGTATATATATATATATATATATATATATATATATATATATATATATATATATATATATATATATATATCTCATACCAAACATTGTAGAAATATCGACTTCACGACGACCATATGGCAACAACGCATGAAAGGACGGTTGGGTGTCCTGGTTTTCCAGGTCGGGCCATCCTGTGAAATTGCGTACTGCGAGGCAACAACCTGCATGACCTTCCCGTTGTCTGTATGACCTGAGAGCCAAGCCAAACAAAAATGATGGAGGCGAAGAGAGAGAGAGAGAGAGAGAGAGAGAGAGAGAGAGAGAGAGAGAGAGAGAGAGAGAGAGAGAGATGGTTTTTCCTCCTACGACGTAAAAGTTTATCGATCTCATGCTGTGACGATGCATGACGAACGCTGACGTCACGGGGATGGGAAAGGCGCATGATGAATGGAAGGCGCCTCCCGTCCTCTCCCCTTCCCCCCCCCCCAACCTCTGTGCATTAAATGCAGGAAGGAATATCAGGACTGATAGATAGGTAGATAGATAGATAGACAGCAAACATATGAAAGCACGAATGAGTCGTGCATACGTATTTCAATGGGCACGTATTCGAATAGACTGCGTCTTAGATCAGCATACGACGAGTCGTGCATGCATTCAAAGCTTCAGAAAAAGCACGAACACTAGCAACAACTGCAATATTAAATCACAAAATACAA
>NC_090734.1:148959311-148964311 GCF_036898095.1 Palaemon carinicauda
AGGAAGACCATGGTACAGAGGTTATGGCACTACCCAAGACTAGAGAACAATGGTTTGATTTTGGAGTGTCTTTCTCATAGAAGAGCTGCTCACCATAGCTACAGAGTCTCTTCTACCATTCCCAAAAGGAAAGTGGTCACTGAACAACTACAGTGCAGTAATCCCTAGGGTGAAGAATAATTGTTTGGTAATCTCAGTGTTGTCAGGTGTATGAGGACAGAGGAGAATCTGTAATAGGCCAGACTATTCAGTGTATGTATAGGCAAAGGGAAAGTGAACCGTAACCAAAGAGCAGGATCCAATATAGAACCGTCTGGCCAGTCAAAGGATCCCATAACGCTCTAGCGCGTAGTATCTCAACTGTCATACCGTCATACGAAGCAATTTCGAGTGTGCTTATATGTTTATGAATGCAAGAACCCATTTTAATAATGTTTTGTAACTTGTGGTATTGAATACATACAAATATGGAATCTTTATATGTACAGTAAGTATGTAAAATATAAGGCAACCTGAAGCGCGCAAGCGAGAACATATTTATACCCTCTAATCCAGTGGTTCCCAACCTGGGGGAAATTTCCCCCTGGGGGGGAAATTTGAAGCTACCAGGGGGGAAATAATTACACTACCTACTAACTAAAAAAAATATCAGGTGACAAAGCTAGCCCTGATATTGATACACTGGTGCACAAGAAACAGCCTCAACCTTCTCACTAATTCAATTTTGAAGTAGAAGAATAAACAAAAGTCCTTTTATTTTGCTACTTGCCGCTCTCCATATACTGATAAACAAATAGTTACAGAGTAAAATGGATAGAGAGCAGTTAGTAACAACTAACCTCATAGCTCTATGGCTATGCGGTTAGTTGTTACTAACCGCTCTCTATCCATTTTACTCTGTAACTACTTGTTTATCAGTATATTTGTATAATGGAAAAATAAATTAGTAAGTCGTCACAGTGTGTTTCAACTACTATTTCCCGCATACACATGAAGGGGGAAATATGGATGGTTGAACTGGGTGCAGGGGAAATGACAGGAAAAAGGTTGGGAACCACTGCTCTAATCTATGGCTACGAAAACAAAAATTTGAATAATGTTGTTTTACTTGTACTATTGAATACATACAATATGGAATCTTTATATGTACAGTAAGTATGTGAAAGATAAGGTAACTTTGAGCGTGCAAGCAAGAACATATTTATACCTTCTAATAGCTACAAAGAAATAAAAATTCTAATAATGTTGTTTTACAATGTACTATAGAATACACACAAATATGGACTATTAACATGTAAGTATATGAAAGATAAAGATGATTCTTATCTCAATCAAGGATAAGGCTGTTTTTTGGTGTGGCTTATCTTTTCATGCCTTCGTTAAAAGCCGATGAAAGGAATTTTATAGTCATGTTTAAAGATTGTGTTTCAGGGGATGAGGGGTGAGATTTGGCAGCCTCTCAGCTCGATCATAATCAAATCATTTTTTTCTAAATTTTTTCATGCATTGTTATCAACAACTGATTTGTTTATAGATAAAACGTTTACGGCGATGAAAGAAAACGAAAATAATACAGTTTTTGAGTAACTAAGCTAATCGTATCTTCACAATCGTTTTTAAAAAACATTAATACTTAACAATTGGGAAAATCATTCTAACTAGACGTTGAGTTTGCAGTCACACTTGTCCCTTCCTACTTCATCAAATGAAAAATGACTTTATTTATGCTTGATGCTTATGTTTTATCTAAAGAACTCTTTATGATATAAAATGAGACATGTTCAGTAATATTTTCCCAAAATCCATATTCATATTCATCACTGCAAAGAGGATGTTATTATTGTTATTAAACATAGAAGACGAATTAATAATGATTTTTAAATACATATATGAATCGTCTAATAAATACGCAAGATCATATAAAATTGGAATTTATATATATATATATATATATGTGTGTATATATGTATATATATATATATATATATACACATATAAATATATATGTATATATATGTATATATATATTTATATATATATATATATATATATATATGTATATATATATATAAACTTATATATATATTAATTAATTAATTAATTCTTTACTAAGCTGGCAAAAATTACAAAGTATATTGCAATGTTTATGTAGAGTAAAACAAAAGAAACATTGGTCCTGAAGCTGAAAAATATTTTAAGATCTGAAGAAAAGAAAGTATTATTTAAGTTTGATAAATTTGGAGGAAAAGGATTTTAATAATGGCTTCAGGGGCTGTAAAACTAATCTTAGGACACATTATAAAAAAATACTGTCGCCGACTAAAGATTATGAATAGACCCAGAAGATTCTCTTTTTAAACCTTGAAAGGGAGAAATATCTCCAGACAAATAACTATGACCATATCATTAATGGAGAAACTGCACAAGTGAAATTAAGTACAATATATTTCTTTAATGAATAGAAATAAAAAGTAAAGATCTAAAATTATTCTTACGTGGGAGGGGAAGAATGGGTGCAGTGTGTTATACACTATTATCATGCTCAGAAAGGAAGAAACTGAGATATGGGATGAAAACTGTTCTTTTACCCAAAGGAAAGAACAAGGGCACTGGCTGAAAACTATTGTCAGACCCGAAAAAAAGGAGAGTCAGGGGTATAGGTTTGAAAAATATTTTCAGACTCAAAGAGAAAGAACAAGGGGACTGGTTGAACTATGTTCAGACCCAAAAAGGGAGAGTCAGGGGTATAGAATAGAAAATGCTTACAGATTCTGAAAAGGATAACTAGAGCACTGGTTGTAAACTATTTTCAGACCCAAAAAGGGAGAGTTAGGGGTATATGTTAAAATACTTTCACATCTGAGAGAAAGAACAAGGCGCTGGTTGAAACTATTTTCAGGACTCAAAAAGGGAGATTCAGATGCATAGGTTAAAAAATACTTTCAGAGTCTGAGAGAAAAAATTAGAGCACTGGTTGTAAACTATTTTCAGACCCAAAAGGGGAGAGTCAGTGGTATAGGTTAAAAATATTTTCAGACTCAGAGAGAAGAACCAGGGCGTTGGTTGAAACTATTTTCAGTCCCAAAAGAGGAGAGTCAGGGTGTAAGTTCCAAAAAAACTTTCAGACTCAGAGAGAAAGAACACTGGTGCTGGTTGAAACTATTTTTCAGACCCAAAGGAGAGAGTCAGGGGTATAGGTTTAAAAATATTTTCAGACTTTGAGAGAAAGAACCATGGCTCTGATGTGAAAACTATTTTCAGACTAAAAAGGAGAGAACCAAGGGTTTACTTTCAAAAACATTTTCAGACTCAGAGGGAAAGAACCATGGCCCTGATGTGAAAACTATTTTCAGGACTAAAAAGGAAAAAAACCAGGGGTATAGGTTCAAAGATATTTTCAGAGTGAGAGAAAGAACTTTGGCTCTGATGGGAAAACTATTTTCAGACTAAAAAAGAGACAACTAGGGGTATAGGTTCAAATATTTTCAGACTCAGAGTGAAAGAACTATGGCTCTGATGTGAAAACTATTTTCAGGCTAAAAAGGAGACAACCAGGGGCATAGGTTCTAAATATTCTTAGACTCAGAGGGGAAGAAGTATGGCTCTGATGTGAAAACTATTTTCAGACTAAAAAGGAGACAACTAGGTTCAAAAATATTTTCAGATTCAGAAGGAAAGAACTATGGCTCTGATGTGAAACCTATTTTCAGACTAAAATGGAGATACCCAGGGGGTATAGATTCAAAAATATTTTCAGATTCAGATGGAAAAAACTATGGCTCTGCTGTGAAAGTTATTTTCAAACTCAAATGGGGAGAGTCAGTGGTATAAGTTCAAAATATTTTCAAACTCTGAGGGAAAGAACCATGGCTCTGATGTGAAAACTATTTTCAGGCTGAGAAGGAAAGAACAGGGGTCTAGTCTAAAAAAAACACAGAATGGAAAAACTACGGTTATGGACTGATAGCTATTTTCAGTTAATGACCAGAGGACCTTAGTCTCTGGGTAGGAAAATATTTTCAGAAAGAGATAGGAAGAAAAAGGAATATGTGCTGAAATCTAATTTCACACCCAGAAGGGAATAGCCAGTATGGTTGAAGACTATTTTCAGAAACAAAGTGGTAAGATTAGGATTATAAACTGAAAAATACTTTCATTAACTGAGGGAAATCGAGTTTTGCCTCAGGACCTAACACTAAACAAACACTGAAATACAATAGCACGAAACACCAACTACAATATGACACCAACTCGTGAGGACAATCTTTTCGAACCCGTCTTTCAATATACGACCCTTCTACCCCACAAACCTAGGTTTCCCCTTACCTCGTAGGAGGTCCAACAACCGCCCTCCCCCTCCCTTAACGATACCCTGACTCACTCTACCATATACCGCCCCTCTCGACTGACAGACCTTACGCCCACCTCTTGGCACATTTTGGATGGGCCTGTCATGAGATTTGGCACTCGAAGGCGATCACATGGTTCTGGTGTTTGTTTGAAGAGAGAGAGAGAGAGAGAGAGAGAGAGAAGAGAGAGAGAGAGAGAAGGGGAACAGTAAAATGAAGAGAGAGGGCAAAACAGCAAAAGGAGAGAGAGAGAGAGAGAGAGAGAGAGAGAGAGAGAGAAAGTAAAATGAGGAGAGAGAAAGGGTAAAACAGTAAATTGAGAGAGAGAGAGAGAGAGAGAGAGAGAGAGAGAGAGAGAAGGGGGTAAAACTGTAAAGTGAAGAGAGAGGGCAAAACAGTAAAATGAGAAGAGAGAGAGAGAGAGAGAGAGAGAGAGAGAGAGAGAAGGGGGGAAAAAGTAAAATGAAGAGAGGGCAAAACAGTAAAATGAGAGAGAGAGAGAGAGAGAGAGAGAGAGAGAGAGAGATGGTAAAATAGTATCATGAGGAAGATGGGGATATGGATAATAATCAAGTACTAAAAATGAAAAAGAAATGAAAAAGTTTAGTTACCGAAAAGAGGAAAATATGACGAAAACCATTTGAAGCAGTG
>NC_090734.1:148966811-148974311 GCF_036898095.1 Palaemon carinicauda
AACGGTCGCTTAACAACCACCTACATAATTCGTTTTTCAAATATATAGGAACAAACCCATCTGGTCCTTCTCGCCCGTTCTAAGACTTGAACATACATCATCAGCCTGACAGTTACCAATAATACCACGAGAGAGAGAGAGAGAGAGAGAGAGAGAGAGAGAGAGAGAGAGGAGAGAGAGAGAGAGAGAGAGATAAATTAATCCAGCATTATGTGCAAAATTGGGCACCGCCGTTTAATGTAAGAGAGAGAGAGAGAGAGAGAGAGAGAGAGAGAGAGAGTATTCCTCGATTATGAGCAAAGTTGTGCATTGTCAATCAATCAATCGAGAGAGAGAGAGAGAGGAGAGAGAGAGAGAGAGAGTAATCCTCGATTATGAGCGAAACTGTGCATTGTCATTTATTGTAAGAGAGAGAGGGAGAGAGAGAGAGAGAGAGAGAGAGAGAGAGAGAGAGAGATTAAAAAAATGCACGATTATGAGCAAAAAATGACAGTTTTTGTATATTTCTGAGTTCTTGACATTAGCAAATTATCGTAAGAACTGACGAGAGTAAGTGACACACCACAGTAACGATGAGTAAGAGTAATTGCAATGACTTTCTTTGATTGATTAGTCCTTAGAATATTTTATTTTTCATTGTGTCCTTTCCTCACTGGACTATTTTTCCCTATTGGGGCCCCTGGGCTTAATGCCTCCTGGTTTTCGAACTAGGGTTATAGCTTAGCAAATAATAATAATAATAATAATAATAATAATAATAATGTGTTCCTTTTCTCACTGGGCTATTTTCCCTGTTGGGGTCCTTGGGCTTATAGCATCCTGTTTTCCAACTAGGTTTATATCTTAGCAAGTAATAATAATAATAATAATAATAATAATAATAATAATAATTAAAATAATGTATTTACCCCATAATCTTTTTATTTTGTTTTTATCTATACCCAAGAGATAACGCAGAGGTTAAATTTTTGGGAAGAAACCCCCGTAGATTTATTTCCAGTCTTAAAAGTATTCGGTGCTCGTGGTGAATAATGAATAAATGAATAATTTGAAGTTCTCTGACATCCTGAATCATAGTGAATATGATTCCAGATTTCTTTTACTGTATTTACTAATTTTTCTTATTTTTCCTTTGACATGTAAAGACTTAGATTTAATTTAAGATAAATATTGCCAATTCAACTTTGCAATTTCTTTAAATTGTTATAAAAATTCCACGAATAACGACTTTCCACATGCATAATGTTTTCTAATTTCTCTTTTACGCTTCTCTATGTATTTCTTATTATCTGTTTTCATTTCTTATTATTTATCTGAGCTTCCATTATTCCCTCGATTATCTGAGCTTCCCTCATTCCTTCGATTATCAACGATTATGACCGTTTCCTCTAAACCTTATTCCTTCCTTATTTTCATCCCAATTTCTTTCTACCCAACATCCGGGTCTTCTACAATTCCACATTTCCCCCTTCCCCATTTCCCCAACCCCTTCCGCCTCCCACTTCCCCATTTCCCCTAACCCATTCCGCCTCTCTGCCTTCCTCCATTCAAAAATCCCCCCCTCAGCATTTTTCGTTCAATCCTCCCTCACCCTTCTCTAATCTCACTTTTCCCGCCCAAAACAACTCCTAAACACCCCCTACCCCCTCCCCCTCTCTTATATCCCCCCTTCCTTATCTTACCCCCCCCCCCATCCATATTCCCCTCCACCATTCCCCTACCCACCCTTGACAGACGAACAATCTCGATTCTCGACAGACCGAGCGGGGAAAAATATCAAGGGGAAACTTGACTATATTTTTTTGAGGTCATGTTTCAAATCCTTTTCGCGCAACATAATAAAAGACGCCGCCAGATCCATCACAGCCCCCTCACTAGACCCCTCCTTCTCTCCCTCCCTCCCTCCCCCCTTATTCCTCCCCTTTCTCTCTTACACTTTCCAACTTTTTAATCCTTCGTTCTAACACCATTCTCGCCCCTTAACCCAGTTCTTGAACACCCATAGCATTCTTTTTACGCATGCTCGCATAAAATTAAAGAATCTTATATACAAAGAGAGAGAGAGAGAGAGAGAGAGAGAGAGAGAGAGAGAGAGAGAGAGAGAGAGAGAGAGAGAGAGAGAGAGGCTTTATCTCTACGCGGACTTAATTACGACCTGCAATGATTTTCATTGAGGGTTGCTTATGAAATTTTTAATCACTATCATATATAGATATCATCACTATCTTCTGTTGCTAATCTCATTACTATACTCATCACTATCCTCCATTGATCGTCTCATCACTATCTTCTGTTATTAATCTCATTACTATCATGTATTGTTAATCTCATCACTAGCACCTGTTGCTAATCTCATTACTATCATCTATTGATAATCTCATCACTATCCTCTATTGTTTGTCTCATCACTATCTTCTGTTGCTAAACTCATTACTATCATCTATTGTTAATCTCATCACTATCATCTGTTGCTAATCTCATTACTATCATCTATTGATAATCTCATCGCTATCCTCTATTGTTCGTCTCATCACTATCTTCTATTGCTAATCTCATTACTATCATCTATTGTTAATCTCATCGCTATCATTTATTTTTCGTCTCTTTACTGTACCAACCGTGTGTCACACAATTGTACATAATTCCTTTTGCATATATTATGCTTGTATCTTCGCTCTTTCCTCGCACTAAACGAACATGAAAATTCATGTCTGCTGTTCCCTCTGTAACATTGTCTGTCTTGTTAACTTGTTATATCCTGTTGCCTTGAGGTTTTGTATATAAAGGAGAGTGTTCTATAACAATATAACTCAGTCGTTTCCAACCTGCCTTTGAGTTCACAGCCTTACTCGGCGCCGTCACATTGGTGACCCCGGAAGTCGACTCGCTCCCACTGCCTTCCACCCCCACCTCCCTCGCCCCTCCATCGTTGGTACTATGACGGAGACGGACTCTACTACAGCAGTTGGCGCTGCGGCCGCCCCATTGAAACTTTCACCGTTCGCCAGCGGAGAAGCGTTTGCTTGGTTTCAACGCGCAGAAGTCCACTTTCGTATCAGGGGCGTGACTTGCTCAACCACCAAAGCGGATTATGTTCTCGCGGCGATACCCGAGGACACCTTCCCAGAAATATCCGACTGGCTTTGTGAACAAGGAGACACCCCAATAGCGTATGACACCCTCAAAACATACCTTCTGCAGCAGTACTCGCCGTCGCCAGCCGCCCGTATAGCAATGCTTTTTCAGCTCTCGCAACAACCGTTGGGGACCAAAGGGCTTCGCTTGCCCTCAGGGAAATGACCAGTATCGCTCGCCTTCAACCTGCCGCAGACGGCTCTCCTCGTGAGGTGAACCTACTTCGTGCCCTTTGGATACGCTGTTTACCCGAACCTGTACGCGCTGCCATACCCGATGTCGATAGTTTACCCATAAAGGACTTGATGACCAAAGCCGACGCCCTTATTGATAGCCACTTCAAGACCTCCATCAACGCCTCCACCCCTGACGACGAGGATGCCTATTCAACGTCAACCGAAGCTGACATGAATGCTGTAGGACATACACGCCTACCCCGTGACGTGCCGAAGCAGCGACAAAGCCGCCCACCACCCACCAATCGCTCGCGCCCCAACGAACGACTTCTACAGCCACTTACTACCTCCCATCCGCCGCAGTTTTGCTACAACCACTTCAGATTCGGGGCAACCGCGAAGAAATGTGCCAAAGATTGTCAGTGGCCAAAAAACGTGTAAGTAGGCCATCGCTTGTGGCGGTGGCCTCCCATGTTTCTAATCTTTTCTTTTTACAGGATGCAGGAACGGGCGTGCGATTTTTGGTAGACACGGGTGCTTGTCGTTCTCTTTTGCCAAGGAAACTCTTCAAGGCACAACGTAGTCTGTCTACATCTGCCGACGTCCGCTTGGTAGCTGCCAACGGATCTGCGATACCCACCTACGGTTACGAGAACCTCACATTATCGTTCGGAAACGGTAAATTCAATTGGAAGTTTTTCGTTGCTGACGACACAATGCCAATCCTCAGTGCGGATTTCCTCTCTCATTTCCACCTTCTGGTCGATGTCGCCCACCGACGATTGGTCAACGCAGACTCGTACTTGTCGACACCTCTTCAACCCGCCCCCTCTAACCTCGCTCTCCACATCAGTGCACCCACGGATGCCTACGCCCACCTCCTCACGTCGTACCCGGAAGTTTTCCGTCCAGAACTTCGCCAAACGCCCACGGTTCCTGCCAAGCACGGTATTTATCACCATATCAAGACGACGGGACCCCCAGTCTTCGCAAAATTCAGACGTCTGGCACCGGAACGATTGGCAGCCGCCAAACAGACGTTCGCCGAAATGGAGAAAATGGGCCTTTGCCACAAGGCCTCCAGCCCATGGTCGTCACCCTTACACATCGTTCTGAAGAAAGACGGCTCCCTCCATCCGTGCGGGGATTACAGGCGCCTGAACATGCAAACAGAACCGGATCACTAACCCCTCCCAAACATTGCCGATGTAACCTCCTACCTGCACAAAGCGAAGGTTTTCTCTACGCTCGACCTCCTGAAGGGGTATTATCAGGTGCCTATGAACCCAGAAGACATCCCCAAGACCGCCATCACCACTCCGTTTGGCACATACACCTTCAATTACTCCTGTTTTGGCCTTCGTAATGCTGGGGCAACGTTTCAACGTCTCATGGATGGCATCTTAGGGGACCTCCCTTTCTGTGTATGTTATGTGGACGACATACTTGTGTTCTCCTCCTCAAAAGAGGAACACCTCCGTCACCTGCGCATCGTGCTCGACCGCCTGCAACAAAACGGCCTTGTAGTCCGGTACGACAAGTGTACCTTTGGCGCCAACGAAGTGTCGTTCTTAGGGCACCGTATCACTCCTGAAGGAGTCCATCCCCTCCCTGAGAAGGTAGAAGCCGTTCAGAATTTCCCCGCGCCCTCGACCGTCACTGCTCTGCAGGAATTCTTGGGCATGATCAACTATTATCACCGTTTTCTGCCAGCCATTGCCGCCACTCTTGCTCCCCTCTACGCCTCCCTCAAGGGCAAGCCAAAGAACCTGAAGTGGGGTCCCCTTCAAGAAGCAGCCTTCTGCAATGCAAAGAAGGCCCTATCAACTGCTGTGGCTCTCACTTTCCCTATCCCACACGCCACTCTCCTTCTCTCCACCGATGCCAGCGACGTCCCTATTGGTGCAGTACTCGAGCAGGTGGTCAAAGGCTCGCCCCGCCCATTGGCCTTCTTCAGCAGAAAACTGTCCAAGGCAGAATCGGGTTATTCTACCTTCGATCGAGAATTGCTGGTGGTGCACTTGGCTGTCCGTCACTTTCGCCATTTCTCAGAAGGTACGCTCTTCGTCATTCGCACAGACCACATGCCTCTGGTGCACGCCTTCACTCGACAGTCTGACGCCTGGTCCGCCCGTCAACGCCCACATCTCTCCGCCGTGGCTGAATACAATTGCACCCTCCAATACGTCCCTGGGAAAATGAATCCCGTTGCCGATGCCCTGTCAAGAAACACGTTGGCTGCCGTTCAACTGGGATTGGATTACAACGCCCTGGCTGAAGCCCAACGACAGGATCCAGAATATCAAGCTTGTAGGACATCCTGCACGTCCCTCCGTTGGGAAGATTTTCCCCATGAAGACTCCAACACCACTCTCCTCTGTGACGTCAGTACTGGTAGACCGCAACCTTGGATTCCTGCTCCCATGCGCCGACAGGTGTTTGATTTCATCCACGGCCATTCACATCCCTCGTGCCGTTCTACTGCACAGCTGCTGAAGGCAAAGTTCATTTGGCACGGCATTTCTAAGGATGCTAGGGATTGGGTCCGCGCCTGTACTTCTTGCCAAACTTCCAAAGTACATCGACACACAGATTCAGGAGTGGGCACCTTTCCTCAACCTCAGCGTCGTTTCGCACACATTCACGTCGACGTTGTAGGCCCCCTACCCACATCACAAGGACATCGTTACCAGTTTACCGTCATCGACCGTTCCACTCGTTGGCCTGAAGCCATTCCCATGGAGACTGCAACGTCCGCCTCATGTACATCTGCCTTACTCTCTGGATGGATTTCAAGATTCGGTATCCCTGAGCATATTACTTCTGACAGGGGAACCACTTTCACCTCTCAATTGTGGACGTCATTAGCGAATCTCCTGGGCATCACCCTACATCAGAAAACGGCCTACAACCCCGCTGCCAATGGAATGGTTGAACGTTTTCATCGCACCCTCAAAGCAGCTTTGATGTCTCGCTGCAAGGATTGCAACTGGTTTACTCAGCTTCCCTGGGTCCTCCTGGGACTAAGGACCACTCCTAAAGACGCCCTCGACGTCTTGGCAGCTGAAATGGTGTATGGCGACCCGTTGGTCGTCCCTGCCGAATTTTTTCCTTCTACAACCTCCTCCGACGATCTCCAGCGCATACGTCACGTCGTGGGAAAATTTACTCCGTGCCGCCACACTTACAAGCCCCCAGCGAAGCATCACATACCAACGGACTTGCACTTTGCAACGCACGTCTTCCTGCGCAACGACACTAGCAAGCCACCACTAACGCCCCCTTACACGGGCCCTGTCCTTGTGATCCGACGCAGTCCGAAAGCATTCCTACTAAACATTCGGGGCAAAGAAGACTGGGTCTCCATTGATCGTCTAAAACCTGCTTATCTTCTGCCAGATGACCCGCCTACAGTTCGCCTCTCCAGATCAGGGCGCCCTATTTAACATATACAGTATGTCATTTTTAGGGGGGGAGCCATGTACCAACAGTGTGTCACACAATTGTACATAATTCCTTTTTCATATATTATGCTTGTATCTTCGCTCTTCCCTCGCACTAAACAAACATGAAAATTCATGTTTGCTGTTTCCTCTGTAACATTGTCTGTCTTGTTAACTTGTTATGTCCTGTTGCCTTGAGGTTTTGTATATAAAGGAGAGTGTTCTATAACAATATAACTCAGTCGTTTCCAACCTGCCTTTGAGTTCACAGCCTTACTCGGCGCCGTCACATTACTATCTTCGGATGCTAATCTCACTATCATCATCTATTGTTAATCTTATTACTATCATCTATTGTTCATCTCATCACTATCTTCTTTTGTTACTGTAATCACTATCGGCTATTGCTCATCTCATCACTTTCACCAATCGTTTAATTAAGACCTTTATAATATATTTCATTGAGGTTAACTAGAATATTTAATTTCAATCAAACAAAGTTCATTTAGGGATAATTGGGACCTTTATAACAACCTTCACTATGGAGAAGTCGATAAAGGTTAACACAGTTTATTTCTCCTTTATGATGGGGGGGGGGGGGGGGGGGGTAATCTTCACGAGTCCCACAATCCTATGGCCCGAAAAACAGCTCAGTAGTATTTTACAAAAACTTACGAATGACATTAAGTGTCTGATGAACCGTAATGGGTCACTGTTAACTTGACCCCTTGTAAAAGATGAATTAA
>NC_090734.1:148979311-148981811 GCF_036898095.1 Palaemon carinicauda
TTAAAACATACAGGCCCTGTTATGTAATGTTATGTCTAGTCTGGTTAATACTAGATGGCTGACATTTGTGATATTTCTAAATGATTGGTCATGATGCTTTTTCTGAGCCGTGTGGTGTTGGTATGGTCAGTATCTAAATGGGTGACCACCTCGAGATGGTAAGCATTGTTACTATAAGTCCCATATCAAAAGCTAGGTCATTGACTGAGACTGTATAGTCTCGGTCAATGACCTAGTTTCATTATCGTGGCCTGGCAACCAACCAGTCGCTAGGTAATCGGTAGTTTGCCTGGAAACGATAATGAGTTCTGATTGGCTGGTTACCGCTTTAAGGTATATAATCTTTACTATGCAATTGTTAAAATATCGATGAAAGTGTTGACTGGCAAATTACCAGAAAACCATTATGAGTTCTTCTGACTGGCTGGTTACATCTTTAAGGTTATAATAACCTTGATACTGCAATCACTAAGATATCGGTATCAGTGTTGACTGGTAGTTTGCCAGAAAATAATTGTGAATTCTTTTGACTGGCTGGTTACAGATTTAAGCTAATAACCCTAATACTGGAATCACTAAGAAATTTATTTATATATATATATATATATATATATATATATATATACATACATACATATATATACATATATATATAAATATATACATATGTATATATATATATATATATATATATATATATATATATATATATATATATATATATATATATATATATATGTGTGTGTGTGTATAAAGGAAAAGGCATGGCCACTTAGTGAAACAATAGCCTTCTTTAACTTTCCCATGCAACAATAAGTCTATTAAATCTCTCTCTCTCTCTCTCTCTCTCTCTCTCTCTCTCTCTCTCTCTCTCTCTCTAGACTTGTATTTCTGTAATGGTATATTTCGTGACCATACAATTCCATTCTGTAACCGGAATTAGTTTCGGAACCCGTTGTATCAATGAATAAAAAATTCGAATTAATGGTGCAACTATTAATTTTAATATAACCTATAGATATTACTTTTAGATATTACCTCTAAAATGAGATAAATTATGAAATACCTGTGACTATACTCAATTCTTTTTAGTGAGGTGCGTTTGCACTGACTTGCAAAGGTGCCCTTTTAGCTCTCAAAAGTTTCCTACTACCTGATTGGTTGGAAAAAAAAAACAATTCTAACCAATCAGCTAGTTAAAAACTTTTCCGAGCTAAACGGGCACCTTTGCGAGTCAGTGTAAATGCACCTCACTAAAAAAATTGAGTATAGTCACAGATGTTTCATAATTTATCTCATTTTAGAATTAATATCTAAAAGTAATATCTATAGTAGGTTATATTAAAATTAATAGTTGCACCATTAATTCGAATTTTTTATTCATTGATACAACGGGTTCTGAAACTAATTCCGGTTACAGAATGGGAATTGTATGGTCACGAAATATACCATTACAGAAATACAAGTCTAGAGAGAGAGAGAGAGAGAGAGAGAGAGAGAGAGAGAGAGATTAAATAGACTTATGAGTATAATTTTGATTAATACTCAGGAGCCTGACTGCTTATTACATTGATCTGGAATTAATGAATATTTTTTCCTACTATATGTCTTCCATCACCATCTCAATGGGTTGTTATTTATTCAATTAACGGATTTATCACGACGAATTTAGCGATTTGAAAACCGAAAATCTGAAAATTAACTTTTCTTCCATTTTGTATTTGTTGGAGATTCTGGTGTTGCTTTTACAAAACAGCACAGTTCACACATATACATACACATGAACATACACATACACATAAACACACTCGTGTCCAAACACACACAAAAAACCCACATCTACATACATACGCTGCAAGACAAAAGTTGTGAACACTCGCATATACAAATACTAAAATTAATCTTAGCATATACAGTACTGTATATTCTCATATACTAGTATTCCCATAATCCTGTATATAAAATTGGTGTCCAAATTTACCTACTAAATCACATAAATATCAAAACAAGTGCATCTCGCAAATACAAACATTCTTGATCAATTATGAAAACTTATACACATGTTTAAAGGTTTAAACGCCACTCATGAATGGCAGAAGCAAGGGGCAGTGACATTGCCCTATCGAGCAGGACAATGCCCTAGAGATTGACCATTTATATACACATATGATCAACGACCAAGCCCCTTCTCCACCCAACCTACGAGCAAGGAGGGCCAGGCAATGGCTGCTGATGACTCCGCAAATATATCTATAGGCTCCCCCAAACCCGCTATCCTTAGCTAACAAGTATGATGAGGTTGCAGTGATCAAAGGAACTGACGAGTTTGAGCGGGATTCGAACCCCAGTTTGGCGTCACCAGTCAGGAACGTTACCGCATCGGCCACTACGACCTTAAAAATCGCCTTTCATAACTTAATTCATAACATCTACATCATGCACACATTCAAATACTGAAGTTTACAAGGGCCTTTAACAATAAGAGGTTGTTTATGAACAT
>NC_090734.1:148986811-149001811 GCF_036898095.1 Palaemon carinicauda
ATCAAGCCAACATATGAAAAATGGACTGAGCAAAATTTGTATAATGTAAATATAGCTCGCACCTGAATTAGAAATCACCTGCATCTCAGGTGTTCTACAAACTCACAAAGAAAGCTATATCAATTATATAATTGGATCTCTAAATTATTTGCAAAAGGACTCCGTGTGCTAATTCATTTACAACTTCCAATTCACAATAACAATACTGAACGTATTATCACAAGGCTTCGAGTACACGGGTTAATACACAACAAAAGAAGAATATAATCTCTTGCTTGAGGGTACACTTGGCCACACTATTCTATCTTGTTTCTCTGCCTCTTGTTATTTTCAAGTTTTTATCCTCTTGTTATTTTCAAGTTTTTGTAGCTTGGCATGTAATAATAATAATAATAATAATAATAATAATAATAATAATAATAATATATGAAAGAATTATTTTAATGTTATTATTCTTATACTTCTTTTAGTTTTTCCTTATTTCTTTCCCTCACTGGGCTATTTTCCTTGTTTGAGCCCTTATAGGGCTTATAACATCCTGCGTTGTCAACTAGGGTTGTTGTAGCTTAGCAAGTAATAATATATGAAAAATTATTTTAATGTTGTTATTGTTCTTTAAATTCTTTTAGTTTTTCCTTATTTCTTTTCCTCACTGGGCTATTTTCCTTGTTTGAGCCCTTATAGGGCTTATAGCATCCTGCTTTGTCAACTAGGGTTGTTGTAGCTTAGCAAGTAATAATATATGAAAAATTTATTTTAATGTTGTTATTGTTCTTTGAATTCTTTTAGTTTTTCCTTACTTCTTTTCCTCACTGGGCTATTTTCCTTGTTTGAGCCCTTATAGGGCTTATAGCATCCTGCTTTGTCAACTAGGGTTGTTGTAGCTTAGCAATTAATAATATATGAAAAATTTATTTTAATGTTGTTATTGTTCTTTGAATTCTTTTAGTTTTTCCTTACTTCTTTTCCTCACTGGGCTATTTTCCGTGTTGGAGCCCTTATAGGGCTTATAGCATCCTGCTTTTCCAACCAGGGTTGTAGCTTAGCAAGTAATAATAATAATAATAATAATAATAATAATAGGCCGTTTAAATCATTTCCAACTGTAACATCAGATGCTACCCCAATAACTTTTTCATAACAAGATATAAGGCCTAACAAGGGAGAGCAAACATTCTCCTATCTCAATAGGCTCTTTTGACTAATTGACAGAAAACCTACCGAGCGGAATTCGTTTTGTGTTGTTCAATGGCGTACAATGTGTGCTCCGGGAAGAGCTAATAATATGTCTGACAATATGGAGTAGGAAATAATTCGTTCAAAACACCAGGAAAAGAATGGTACGCCATTATTCGCAGTTGCACAATGGTGCAGATTATCTATGCGAGGATTGTACAGCTGGGAAAAATGATTAAAAAAATTTTTATTATTAATATTATTATTATTTTTATAATTATTATTATTATTATTATTATTATTATTATTATTATTATTATCATTATTATTATTATTATTCATAAAATTATTATCATTTTATTTTGATTATTTATTACTTGTATTGTAGCTGATTTATTTCCTTATTTACTTTCCTCACTGGGCTATTTTTCCTTGTTTGAGCCCTTGGGCTTATAGCATCTTGCTTTTCCAGCTAGGGCTGTAGCTTGGCTTTTAATAATAATAATAATAATAATAATAATAATAATAATAATAATAATAATAATAATAATAATAATAATAAAGTTAAAGGCTTATTTGGAAAAGCAGGATTCTATAATCCCAAGGGCTCCAACAGGAAAAATAGCCCAGTGAGGAAAGAAAGCAAGGAAAAACTCAACTACATAAGGACTTTTGACAAATGCATATAAAAAGATCTTAGGATCAGCAACAACATCAAAATAGACCTGTCATATATAAACTATAATAAATAGTTCCCATTGAAAACACGAGAATAAGATACCATTGTGCGTACGTTTGAGAAGCAGAATAGGAACTTATGTTTGAGATGCAAAGCACAAAAAGAAATAGAATCAAATAAATTTGTCATAAAATTTTACAAAATTAATTACCGACTGACTGGTTCATTTTATAATTGGCGTCCCAATATCCATGGTCATCCATGTTGAAAATGCGTGATATCTAAAATTTCCAATGAGGACAAAACTTGTCGAATATTTTCTCACTTTGTAAAAGTCAAACAAATCATGAATAATCACAAAGAGAGAGAGAGAGAGAGAGAGAGAGAGAGAGAGAGAGAGAGAGAGAGAGAGATTGGCAATTATTTCAATGGAGCATTATGTAACATCCTACGTCATTGTGTGCAATTTGAATGTAGAACAAATCATAATGAAAAGTTGAAAAGAGATGAAAAGAAAATGACAATAGCAAGCAGACTAAACTTTTTCTTAAAAGCAGACTACCACAATTCTCCAATATAGTTACATCAAAGTGTAGCCCTGTTAGGCAAACACCCAGCCCGCCGACCCTTTACACTTCTAAACCTCCAGATAAAAAATATATATAAAAAGGGGGGGGAGGGATAAGTCAAGACAATAGCAAGCACCACGCACCACCTCCCATACACTGATGCAATATGGGGATCAGCCGACTGTATGGATGAAAGGGGGGCCATGGAAAGTATATGCAGAGAGAGAGAGAGAGAGAGAGAGAGAGAGAGAGAGAGAGAGAGAGAGAGAGAGAGAGAGAGAGAGAGATTTTAATAAGAAATAAGATAGATATTTACCTTTTTAAAGAGAAATACACAATCGAGTGAAATATGTAGGGATAGAATAAACCCTGAAGCCGAAGAAGAAATATTATAAAAGGTGAAGGCCAACTATACTGAGAGAGAGAGAGAGAGAGAGAGAGAGAGAGAGAGAGAGAGAGAGAGAGAGAGAGAGAGAGAGAGAGGAGTGAAAGAGAGAGAGGACAAAAGGTGTTTTCAGAACAATAGCAGTTTTGAATGTTCGTTTCATTTCTTTAACTTGGTCCCCCCCTCTAAAAAAATGGGAGGGGGGAGGAACCCACCATACATTTACACATAAATAACCGTGTACGTGCTTTTACCGAAATGAATGAATTCTTCACTGGAACGCCAACACTACTGTACACTAATGCGTGCATGTGCACATACAAACACACATATATGGATATGTATATATGTATGTGTGTATGTATGTATGTATGTTTGTGTTTTACACTTACTGTTACATATAAAATGTAAAGTAAACCTCCCCCAATAAATCAGTCCTCTGAAGAAGTATCATATACACATAAACGCACACACACACACACACACACACACACACACACACACATATATATATATATATATATATATATATATATATATATATATATATATATATATATATGATGCATATATAACATCTATGCATACACACACACACACACACACACACATATATATATATATATATATATATATATATATATATATATATATATATATATATATATATCTTTTCTGTGTAAGGATACCTTAACGTGATGAAAGGATTTTTGTATCACCTTGATCAGCAAAGCAGTATTAGTCAGGGCTACACATACTAGGTTGGTTTGGTGTGAGCGATCAGGCGAAAATACCCCATCATCACCAACCCTCACAGGCCAGCGTGGTGATAAAAAAGTGGCCAAAGCCAACACATGAATTGATATATCTGAGGACTTTATCCTGCAGTGCCTGGTTTTAGGCAAAATCTTCATTTCTTTTACTCCAATTTGCACCGTCTTTTAAGAACAATGAGTAAAATTAGCAATAAAAACATCAAGTTACATCAAGTTACCCAAATTATAAGGTCTAAATTAGACCGATAATATTACAAATATAAGAACATTATTGCGACACTATAAACCAATCCTTAGCTTATGAGTACCTATCATGACCTCGCCATCATGGGCATAAAGGATTAATTCAATCCTCTACACATGGCGTTACAATAACTACGGTCAGTGGCGTGGGAAAGGCAACTATCATATTCCTCAACCGCGACCTTCCTTGACAACCATCTAAGCAGGTGAAGGAGCCCTGATGGTTTTCCAAGTTTTTCTGAGATTTTTTTAGGGGGATGGGGGGGGGGGTGCAGGACCTTAGAGCGGGGAAGGGGGGAGGCAGGAGTAGTGAGCGAACAGGATTCCTCTGGACCAAGGAAGGTTAGATATATAACCTCCTTGCGTTTATTGATAACGACCTTCAAAAACAAAACAAAAATAAAATAAAAAATAAAAAAATAAAAAAATAAAGAAAAAAATAACCATTGTCTTTTCTTTCCTTTTTCTTCTGCGTTATTGTCTTCTCCTCCTTCTTCTCCCTTTTCCTCTTCATGATTTATTTTTGTGTATCTGGTATTCAATCTCCTCTACCTTTATTTCCCTTTCGTTATGTCATTCACTTTCGCATTTATTAATCGAGAGAGAGAGAGAGAGAGAGAGAGAGAAGAGAGAGAGAGAGAGAGAGAGAGAGAGACACAGCAGATTGATTCTTTCAGTTGAGTATAAATTAGTGTGTGTATATATATATAAATATGTATATATATATATATATATATATATATATATATATATATATATATATATATATATAAATTTACAGCATATATACAGTACATGTAAATATACATACAAACATGTATACATATTTTACAAGTCTGAACACATACATACACAAAATTTTATATATATACTGTACATATATATATATATATATATATATATATATATATATATATATATATATATATATATATACGCATACATTATGTGTGCGTACTGGCCAAAAGTAAACTCTTTACCTTGAGAGAGAGAGAGAGAGAGAGAGAGAGAGAGAGAGAGAGAGAGAGAGAGAGCTCAATGTCATTTGGGGTATAAGGGAAAGGGGGGTGGGCAGCACTGCCATACCCAGTAATTACAAAAGACTCCATCAAAAGAAAATTACAGGTTGTAAGTTAGAAACTCTAAGAGGGGGGGGGGGGACGCGTGCTGACTCCCCCCCTCTCAATCTACTCCTCGTAATAATTCCTGATAACGAATTTTTATTTTATTTTTCTATTTTGCAACGGATTATGGAAGGCTAACTGCGTAATAGTGAGAGAGAGAGAGAGAGAGAGAGAGGAGAGAGAGAGAGAGAGAGAGAGAGAGAGAGAGAGAGAGAGAGAGAGGAGCTAATACATTTATCGTTATTTTTTCACTGATTATATTTCATTGCTACGTAATACAAAAATTCGATATCTTTTTATCAATAGATAAAGAAAAAAATAACTGTTGAATAAAAGGTAATGGTTTTTTCCCCGACATCAGTTTTCCAATATTCTAATCTATTATTTTCTCCATTTTCGTATCCATTATTTTGTATACATATGCGTATACATATATAGTACACACACATATACTGTATATATATATATATATATATATATATATATATATATATATGTGTGTGTGTGTGTGTGTGTGTACTTTATGGACAATAATATACATATTTGTTTATGTATATATGCAGAGAGAGAGAGAGAGAGAGAGAGAGAGAGGAGAGAGAGAGAGAGAGAGAGAGAGAGAGAGAGAGAGAGAGAATTGGATTGGATTCATGTACCTGGGCTATGTATCAGTGCCCAAGTGTAATTTTGGGTACACCCCGCATGGGCCCAAGGAATTCTGTCTGCAGTGCACCGCATGAAATGAACTAATGTCTCCATCTCCTGAGGAACCATAGAAGGTGGAAAAAGAAATGGACAAGTAGACCGTTGAAAATTTCCCGTAGATATAAGGTCAAAATCCCGTCATAACTGTTACCACACATTTGCCGTTTTCAAAACGGATATATTGATGTCAGATAGTGATATAACGGTAAGGGTAAAATTATGGTCGACTGTATTTTACTGAAATACGGAGAATTTCCGATTAGAATTAACGATTTTTTTTTAACAGTGTAAGGTATTCAATATATAACAGAAATAATGAAATAATAGCATATATTATGATAAATGAAGATGGTAGATATATAAATAACTTATCAACCATGAAACGAGACATGAGTCTGTTTATAGTTTATATATGACATATCTGTTTTTGACGTTGTTAATAGTTTATATAGGACATATCTGTTTTGACCCAGTTACTGTTTTTTAGAATGATATATTGTTAGCTTATTCTCATCATTTATTTATTTCCTTATTTCCTGTCCTCACTGGGCTATTTTTCCCTATTGGGCCCTTGAGCTTATAGCATCTTGCTTTTCCAACTAGGGTTGTAGCTTGGCTAGTAATAATAATAATAATATATTGACCTGCTCCACAGAAAAGCATTTGCACCAAGTTTAGAATTATGAAGTTGCAATAGTTGAACTTATTGCTTGAGAAAAATATTCTACAATCTCGTCACAGCAGAATGGGACGTCTAGAATAATGTGTAGTATTTATGAACGGAAACGCAATACTATTACAGATTACTTCATGCTGTTAATGAGTAGTGGCTGGAAGATCTGAATGCAAAAGTTGATTGAACGAAGTTGCCAGAGGTTACTATACAGATCAGAGAAATGGAACTTAATGGACCCAAGATTTTGTGTAAGTTATCGAAAGAGTCAGGTGCTAAAAACCAGACAGGAGATTTCATGATGTAGTATGATCAGCCTAGATCAGGCTTAAGGGCAGGGATTTGGACTGGATGGGTAAGGAGAATATGTTGGACGTTCTGAAAAACTAATTTCTGGATTAAATCTTGTTTTTATTTATGGATCACACAAACAAACACACGTTCAAATACACACACACGTACACACACACACACACACATATATATATATATATATATATATATATATATATATATATATGTGTGTACATACATAAATACAAACACACACACACACACACATATATATATATATATATATATATATATATATATATATATATATATATATATAGACAGATAGATACTGTATATAGGGTATAAATATACATATATATTAGCCATGTACATAGATATGTATATGTAAATACACCCCTTTCTGAATGGGATACCTTAACGTGGTAAAAGGGTTTGTATATCGCCATGATCAGCAAAGTTGTACTAGTCAGTGCCACCCATACTAGGTTGGTTTCTGTGAACGATAAGATGAAAATATCCAACCATCACCAATCCACACTGACTACCAAGGTAATGTAATGGCCAAACCACAGACTTGAATTGTTATGTCTGAGGCTTTTGTCCTGCAGTGGACTTTAACGGCTAAATTAGTTGATGTTGTTGTTCTATATGTATATATATATATATATATATATATATATATATATATATATATATACATATATATATATACACATGTATAACAAACAAAGAAACATATATTCATAAAACTTGATCCATAAAAAGTTTACACTGATATATGAAATGAGAACAATGGCAAAAAGTATTTATTACAATGCCTAAGGATTCAGAGCAAACATATATACATGCATCTATCTATCTATCTATATATATATATATATATATATATATATATATATATATATATATATATATATATATATATATTTGTGTGTATATATTTGAATATATCAAGGGGACTGAGAAAACACATACATACATTGTCTCAAGAGAATGACTTCATTAATGTAAGTTAGTAGGTTGGCCAGGGCACCAGCCGCATGTTGAGATACTACCGCTAGAGAGTTATTGGATCCTTTGACTGGCCAGACAGTAATACATTGGATCCCTCTCTTTGGTTACGGCTCATTTTTTCTTTGCCTACACATACAATGAATAGTCTGGCCTATTCTTTACACATTCTCGTCTTTCCTCATACACCTAACAACACTGAAACTACCAAACACTTCTTCGATCAAGGGGCTAATTACTGTACTATAATTGTCAGTAGCTACTTTCCTCTTGGTAAGGGTAGAAGAGGCTCTTTAGCTATGGTAAGCAGCTCTTCTAGGAGAAGGGCACTCCAAAATCAAACCATTGTTCTCTAGTCTTGGGTAGTGACATAGCCTCTGTACCATGGTCTTCCACTGTCTTGGGTTAGAGTTCTCTTGCTTGAGGGTACACTCGGGCACACTATTCTATCTTATATATATATATATATATATATATAATTCTTATTTTCTTCCTCTTGTTTTTTTTTTTAAATGGTGTGTTGGGCAGGCTTAATAGAAAGACCATGGATGCCTAGTAGTTTATCGAGAGATTTGTTTTTTCCATCCTTACTTCCCTCCCTTCAGTTGAAGTGGCTATCCTGGAGAGTATATTTAGCCTAGCATGGTGTATCGGCTCCTCCACGTTGACCAGTTTTGCGGACTTTTTTTCTATAGTCTATGGGTTTGATCAACCACTTACTTATATTTCTGTACATATCGTCTTGTTATCATTCTTGTTAATTTGGTTTCTAAGCATGATGTATGTTTTTTATTACCATTAATTCTTATGCTCTCTGGAGACATTGAACAAAATCCGAGACCAGTACGTCCTAGATTTCGTCAATGTCGTCTACTATATTGCAATATTCGTGGTCCTCATGCAAATATTCAAGACTTTACAGTTGCGTCTAAACAGTATGATATTATTTTGTGCTCAGGAACTTTGATTTCTAATATGAGGCATTCATCTGAGCTGCTTATAACTGGTTTTAAGAAGCCAATAATGTTGAAACACGATGCCATTCATAGGGCCAGGGGAATGGCAGTGTATATTAGGACTGAGTACCCTGCTTCTCATAAGTCCTGCTATAATTGTGGATGTCATGAGATTCAGGTAATAAAAGCTTGTGCAGGCATTACAATTTCCATGTTCGATCTACCGGAATCCTGACATGGATGATTCTATCATCGATTATCTTCTTACCATTATGGCTAAGATACAAGATGATGATAGAAAGGCCTCTTTTGTCTTTGATGGTGATTTCAACGCTCATCATAGGGAGTGGTTAAATTATGTTTCTCTTACTGATCGCCGTGGCTTAAGAGATTTATACTTTGCCTCTGAATCAGGCTGTGAGCAAATCACAGGTCTGGTAACTGCTTGGATCTCGAATACACCAACTCCCCTGACGTATTAACTAATAAGGTTGGTTCTCTAGTTGGGACATCTGATCATGCTTTGAATTCATTAGTAGTGAAGACTGAGCAGCCTGTCCCTGATATATCTTACTCATGTAAGATTTATGTGAAATCTCGAGCAGACTGGAATGAGATTTTGCATGATCTTTTGGGCTTGAATTGGTCACAATTGTAAAGTGGTGTTGATCCTGTAGTCCCTTTGAATGAGAATCTAGTCAACATAATTGTTAGGCGCATCCCTTCTCATGTACTATGGTGCCGAGTGAAAGACAAACCATGGTTCTATGATGATTGTAGACATACTTCTTTGGAGAAGCAGGAGGCCTATCATCTTTGGAAGGGTAACAGACCAGATTTACCCTGGAATAACTATACTCAGCTTAGAGCTTTTGCTCAGAGAGTTTATGCTTCAACGGAAAAAAAATACAATTTAACCATAAAAAAAAAACCCTTTCTGGTACAACCCAGGAGCATAAGTGATGAACTACCCTTAAATCTGCACTCTTTGGTCTTAATGCAACAGTTCCACCTTTACTTAAACCATATGGCTCTGTCACTCACTGTCCAAAGGAAAAGGCAACCCTTTTAACAGATGTGTTTGACAGCAAGCAGAGTATTAAGAAACTCGAACTACCTTATTCCTGTTTTCCTGAGGCTAAACTAACTAGTTTAGATTTTCAATCTCGTGAAATTAAAGCTCTGTTGATGGACTTTGATGCTTTTGGAGGTGTAGACCCAAATGGTAGTTTTCCTCTGTTTTTTATAAAGACTGCAAATTTGTTAGCTCCAAAGTTATCTGTTATTTTGCGCAAGTTAGCATGAAGGGGAGCTTTTAGCTTATAACCACGTGCGTGTGTGCATTTCACTATCTATTTTTTTTTTTCAGTGGCCGTACTATTCATATAGGAAAAGATGGCTAACAAGGATTTATAAAAAAAATCACATGAAATCGGTTTGATACCAGAGGCTAAAAATTATATATGATTATATATATATATATATATATATATATATATATATATATATATATATATATATATATATATATATATATATATATATATATACCCAAATAAACCATATATTTTAATACCTTAATGTCTGGATTCTCTCTTATAATTCAGGACCAGAGACCCAAGGGGGAAACCACTCAAAGACAATAGCTTCTGGCCGGCCAGGGAATCGAACCCTGGTCCAGGAGGCTGGCTAACGCTTATTTGAATATGAAAAACACGCTAAATGTGCAAAATTTATAATACACACACACACACACACATATATATATATACATATATATATATATATGTATATATATATATATATATATATACTGTATATATCCAAAGCGAGATTAATATAAATCATCAAGAAAATATTACTTTCCATATACTTATTTCTTTTCGTTATGTACTAAAGATTAATATGTTTTTTAACATTTCCAGATTAAATATTTCACTTCCGGAACTCCAGAAAGAACAGTCAAAATTATCCCTTTACATTGTCGAGAGTTAACCTCATATAAATGTGATTTTATGGTTAGTGAAAAGTTGAAGGAAAATTCAGATTAATAGTTCTTCGAGGATTTGGTTTCTCCTTTTTTATCTTTAATGAAACAGCGAGAGAGAGAGAGAGAGAGAGAGAGAGGAGAGAGAGAGAGAGAGGAGAGAGAGAGAGAGAGATTCTGATCCGTCTCATTTTTATTAATCCTGTCACTTATGGTAACCGATTAGAAATAAAAATAAAAATTCCCCCTTCCCCTAAGTAAGGAGAGTTTGTGCTTTTCCCCCTCCCCCTCCCCTTCCCGTCCCCTACCTACCTCCCCTTTCCTCCAAATAAGTATAATACTTCCATCGTCGTTAGATTTCTAAAAAGTCAAATTTTTTAAAAATGAGTTAGGCTTAATCTCAAAGCTCCTTCAACGAATGATTGATGGAAGGGAATAGCCTGGAGGAATAGAGACAGGGTAAGGGAAGGAATAAAAGAGGAAGATGAGATATAGGAAAGGAGAAATATAATTGAAAAATAAGGATGATGAAGAAAATAAAACGAAGAGAAACGTCGTTGATGTGAAAATAAGGAACAGAAGGCGGAAGATAAGAGCGAAGAAGGATATAGACGGTACCAAAAGATGAGAAAAAATAAGAAAGGGATAAAAGACGGAAGATACGACGAAGAAGGAGATTAACAGAACGAAAAGGAGTTAGAGAAAAATGAAACAATAATTAGTGTTGCATATGCATAACCGATATCTCTGTTTACTTCACTTAAATCTCTCTCTCTCTCTCTCTCTCTCTCCCCACCAACCCCCTCTCTCTCCCCACCAACACCCCCCCCTCTCTCTCTCTCTCTCTCTCTCTCTCTCTCTCCTCTCTCTCTCTCCAACCACCTATCTTTCTCTCTCTCTCTCTCTCTCTCTCTCTCTCTCTCCACCCCACCGTCTCTCCCCACCAACCCCCTCTCTCTCCCCACCAACCTCTCTCTCTCTCTCTCTCACTCTCTCTCCTCTCTCTCTCTCCTCCTCTCTCTCTCACTCTTCCTGTGTCCGTCAATAAAGGTCACAGCTCCTCCATCTCATTTTGTCAGGGCTTAATTGGAAAGGAAGGAGGTCACCGGACGAGCTTGCCTTCCCGTCCAAGCTGTATTGATTCACGTACTTTTCCAGTGAAGTCAATACCACATTTCTCAATAATTAATATTGGTACAGGTCGGGATAATAATAATAGAAACATCGAGGAAAAAAATGACATAATGGAAGTGTCAATATCAATCTATATATTTTTGTTAAATGTAACTTTACACACACACACACACACATACACACTCATACACATATCACCATCATCATCATCTCCTCCTCCTACGCCTATTGACGCAAAAGGCCTCGGTTAGATTTCCTCAGTCGTCTCTATCTTGAGCTTTTAAATCAATACTTCTCCATTCATCATCATCTACTTCACGCTTCATAATTCTCAGCATGTAGGCCTAGGTCTTCATGTTAAAAATATATATAATATAATTTTATGTGATATTAAGGAATAGAGTATCCGTTTGTTTATCTTTTTTGTTTTCTCCTTTACTTAATCCATTTATTTTTGTTCTTTGCATATGCCTAACTGTTGTTTCCTAATCTCAAACATTAGATGGATAAGCGTCCAATCTAGGTATCTAGGTGTACCCTAGCCACCATTCTTATCTAACGATATATATAAATAAATAAATATATAATATATATAAATATAATATATATAAATATATATATATATATAATATACTGTATATACATATATGGATAAATATATATATATATATATATATATATATATATATATATATATATATAATATATATATAAATCCTACCTATCTATCTATCTATATATCTATATATATTTATGTATATATAACTACATATATATACAAAGAGAGAGAGAGAGAGAGAGAGAGAGAGAGAGAGAGAGAGAGAGAGAGAGAGAGAGAGATTACACATGCCTATTCATATATATATATATATATATATATATATATGTTTGTTTATTTGTTTATTTATCTCTCTCTCTCTCTCTCTCTCTCTCTCTCTCTCTCTCTCTCTCTCTCTCTCTCTATCTATATATATATATATATATATATATATATATATATATAATATATATACAGTATATAATATTATATATATATATATATATATATATATATATATATATATATACACACACACACACAAGAAATACATTCGTTTCTAGTCAACTGCCATTTCATCACCATGATGGCCAGTGCGGATTAGTGATGGTGGGAGACTTCAGTGTGATAGCTCACACCAAACAAAAACGGTATTGGTAGCCCAGACTAGAACAGCTATGCTGATCATGGCGATACACAAACCCTTTCACCACGTTAAGGTATCGCCACTCGAAAAGCGATATATAGTATTATTATTATTATTATTATTATTATTATTATTATTATTATTATTCCTAGATAAGCTACAACCCTAGTTGGAAAAGCAAGATGCTATAATCCTAAGGGCTCCAACAGGGGAAAATAGCCCCGTGAGGAAAGGAAATAAGGAAATAATTAAACGATATGAGATATAATTAACAATAAATAAAATATTTTAAAAACAGTAACATCAAAAGAGATATTTCATTTATCAACTATAAAAAGACTTATATCAGCCTTTTCAACATAAATACATATCCTGCAAGTTTGAACATTTGAAGTTCTACTGATACTATTAAAATTATGAAAAAGGCAAAATAGGTTCCCGATATAATAAAAAAAATAACCGCCCCCCACCTGAAAAATAAAATATTAAAAGTACTTGTAATATTAGAGGAGAAAGTGGAATCAAATCTCAAGAAATTTTGAATTTTTTTTTTTTTGCAAAAATCTTTATATTAACATAAGATTATATTCTATATTTGTTCCACTCAAAATTCTTGTATGGACATTAGATTATGCAAAATAATACAACGATGTGTATTAATATAATTTTACTTGAAAAAAAAAAAAAAAAAAAAAAAAAAAAAAAAAAAAAAAAAAAAAAAAAAAAAAAAAAAAAAAAAAACTTATAAGGCCAAGGAGACTTACTTTACTCTTAATATATAATTCCCTTTACGAGTGGAAGTTTGAGTTATACAGTATATACAGAGCAACAAACACAGGTTCAAGTCCACTGTGTTACGTAAGCCTGACCTTGATACAGAGACGAGAGCCCTACAGAATCCCTTGAGGATTTAGAAGAATAATTCCATTACCCTTCAGCCCTGTGTCATCGGGGACAAACGTGAAGTGGCAAAGCATTTCCATATATTATACGTGAGTGGCAATACAACTTAAGTGCCTGCATATATAACGCATGTGTACAAATTAACATTGTCTATCTATTATCTATTTACCTCCTAGGACTTTCATTTGCAAGGGTTAAGTGGAATAGCATTAATGCCACTGGCCAGATACAGCTGTATGACAGATGTTTAGATTATATGTATGTGTATATATATATATATATATATATATATATATATATATATATATATATATATATACACACATATGTATATATGTACAGTATATATATACATATATATATATATATATATATATATATATATATATATATATATATACACATCAACAACAAAAATAAATGCAGATTTTTCTAGTCTACTTCAGGACAAAAACCTCAGATATATGTTTATTCATGTCTTGGGTTTGGTAATTTTTCATCGCCACATTGGCCAACTACCATTTGGTGATGGTGGGAGATTTTTGTCTGATCGCTTACAACAAATCAACTTAGTATGGGTGGACCTGACTAGTAGAGCTTTGCTGATCATGACAATATACATATATATATATATATATATATATATATATATATCATATATATTCATATATATATATGTATATATGTATAAATATATTTGTCCATCCGCGAGTACGTACTTACGTATAAATACACCATATATATACATATATATATATATATATATATATATATATATATATATATATATATATACTGCATATATATATATATATATATATATATATATATATATTTATATACCGTATATATAAATTGCATATACTGTATATATATATATATATATATATATATATATATATATATATATATATATATATATATATATATATATATATAAATACACATGTGTGTGTATTTATATACAACCATTCATGTGTGCATGTTTGGATATAATATATAATAAAGCATTAAATTTACCTGATTATTCGCTAAAGATAATATACCAGTGAGGTTACTGATTTATACAATGGTAACTAATTATGATAAGACTATAATAACAGGAACGCTAACGAACAAGATTTTCAGTGTAACTATACTACAACAAGCATGCTAATTTAACTTAATTTGATACAAAATATTCTTTATTATTATTATTATT
>NC_090734.1:149009311-149014311 GCF_036898095.1 Palaemon carinicauda
GTCATTTTATCTTTCGTCATTTATGAATGAAAATCAGAACACGAAATAAAGAGTAAATTTCCACAAAAAAAAAAAAAAAAAAAAAAGTAAAAAAGAAATATCTCACCAGAAATAGAATTTCTCTTTTTTATATATAACGGAATTGAACATCTGAGCCCCATAACCAAATCACTAATTTACTTTTCAGAGGGAAGAGGCCATTTGTCAAACGCGTCAGCATGACTTTGTAGTATTTCCTCGACCGTTACGTAACTCGGTTCTTATCCGTGCGTAGGTGGGAAGATAACATAGGACAGATGCCCGAACTTTCTATGATCAATGTATTTATCTACGTATATAGGAATGCTTATGCATTTATATATACATATATACATACATACATACACACACATATATATATATAATTATAATATATATATATATATATATATATATATATATATATATATATATATACATACATAAATATAAGTATTATTTCTCTCTCTACAAACATAAATACATACACACACATATATATATACACATATATATATATATATTTATATATTTATATATACATATATACATATAAATACACACACACACACACACACACACATATATATATATATATATATATATATATATATATATACAGTATATGTGTGTGTAAACACAACAACAAATGCTTCAGGGCAATGGCTTCAGATATGTTTAGTTCAAAGATAGGGTTTGGCTAGTTTTCATCACCATCCTGGCCAGTGCAGATTGGTTGTGGTGGGGAATTTTCCTGTGACCACTTACAGCAAACCAAGCTAGTATGGGTGGCCCTAACTGGAACAGCTTTGCTGATCATATGATCATAGCGATACGTAAACTCTTTCCCCACGGTTAGGTATTCCTCTAACTAACAGTGTTTCCCAACCTTTTTAAACGATTACCCCAAAATTTTATTTCCAACTAATCAATTACCCCATTGAATATATACCCGGTAACATCGGATGTTTTTTTTGCAGCCACCTGATGAACTGTATGGATCATGTACCCCGCTATTGGCTGCTTATAGTTAAGGATCCAAAACAAATGCAAACTTTTCCATTTTAATGGATATCCAAATGAACCATCATCATAATTATTGCAGATTTTGTGTATGAATTATGGCAATAATTATGGGAATGTGAATAACTCAATTTCAGAACATCTTGATTACCCCAAAAATACGGGTCCATTACCCCACTGGGGTAATTTACCCCAGGGTTGGGAAACACTGAACAGATGGCAGAAGCATTAGTAGAAGAGGATCAGTGTGGGTTCACAAAAGAAAAGTTTATGAGGATCAAGAGTTTGTTATGAAACAGGAATGTAAGAGGCTTGATGATAAGGGAAACTGTTGGTTGAATATGTGGATCCCGGTGATGGTTGTGATAGAATCTTTAGAAAAACAATGTTGAGGATACTGATAAAGAATGAATGAGGAAACTTGTTATGATGGACGAGAAGCGTGGCAGAGGTAGTAAAGATTACAGAGATGATAAGAGTGTCACGACTGAGATGGTGTGGGCATGTGTTGAGAATGGATTTATGGTAGATAGGAGAGTGAGTGGATTGCCGTGAAAGTGAGCCTATCACAAGGAGTGCTATGTTTCCATATCTCTATGGATGAAGTGAGAAAGGCCAGTAATATAAATGTATATGCAATGGTGTAAGGAAAGAAAATGAATCATGACCTAAGCGTGGAATGGGTACTGTTTGCACATTATAGAGTTCTGATTGAAGACCAGGAAAAACCTTGCAGAAACTAGAGAAAAAAAATTGAAAATATTTGGCTGCTGAGCTATCCTATAGGTATCGGGTTATCCATAGAAGTCAATGTAGGAATGTATGAGGGACTGTTGAGCCAGTTCTCCTTTATAAGAGTACAGTTTGAATACTAAGTGTGGAAGCTAAAAGGTTGAATATGTAGAGGTGAAGTGTTCTGGTAGTACACATGACATAAGATTATTGAAATGACCAGGATTGCAGCAGTGAGTAGAAGTTGTAAATAGGTTGATAAAACACATGGATGATCAAACTGTTTTGACATGGTTTGGCCAAGTGGAAAGAATGAAATATAAAAGTTTTGTGATACAAATACATGATCCAGAATTGTTAGCAAGGAGGAGGAGAGGAAGAACTGGAGAGGGTTGTACTGATGGAGTGAAAGACTTAAAGAAAAAAAATGCCATCACATCCAAGATGGTAAAAAATCTGTTAAGTACTGTTGTGGTGGCCGGTGCAGTAACGTCCCAAAATGGTGAACACCAGACTGGGGTTTGAGTCCCGATCCCTCTTGTTAGTTCCTATGATCGCTGCAACCTCACCACCCTTGTGAGCTAAGGATGGGGGAAGTTTGGGGGACATTATAGGTCTATCTGGTGAGTCATCAGCAGTCATTGCCTGGCCCCTCTTGGGCCTAGCTTGGATGGACAGGGGCTTTGGCACTGATCATAGGTATCTACAGTTATATGTCACAGTCCCTTGCCTCTGCTATTCATGAGCGGCCTTTAATAACTTTTAGGAACATGCAACTGACGAACCCTCTGTGTAAGCGCATTTGCTAGTAATATATGCTCAATTATTTTTAATGAGGCGCATTTATACTGACTCGCAGTGGTGCCATTTTAGCTTGGAAAAGTTTCCTGCTATCTGATTGGTTAGAATTATCTTGTCCAATTAATCAGCGATCAGGAAACTTTTCCGAGCTAAAAGGGCACCCCTGCGAGTCGGTGTAAATCTGCCTCACTAAAAAGAATTGACTATAATGTAAATCTTATGCACAAGGGGTTTCATCCGAGATTCATCTCTGGCGGTATCAATGCGTCATTGATTGGAGTCACTCCATAAATGAAAACAGCTTCATGTTAAAAAGTTGATGGTTCAAATATTGTTGATATGACAATTTTATATAAAAATGGGGCATTGCCATGTACTTTAAACATATAGCTATTTATTCGCAAATAAAATGATTTATTCTTAACAAATTTCGTATACAGAAAAGTTTATAACATCGTGTGAAACTGCTTGTTAACGTCGATACGCACGCTCTCACACCCCGACTTCATGGCGAGAGCTGGCTGAGGTGGTGGTCGGGGCTAAACCCATGACCTCACTGCTTAGTAAAGGTGTGGCTTGGAGACTTCCTCGGGGCAAGGTGTACAGGGAATGCCTGTGGCCAACTGTACGTGGTAAATGAAAGTTTCTTCTTATAACCTGTTCAGATTGAAGAGCACCAAAGTAGGAAGAAAGAGGTTGACGAATCCCTTATAAGCTGCTTAATTTGAAGGGTCAATAAAATGTATGAAGAGAAGTAAATTGTGTCCTAGATCATTAGTCAAATTTGAAACCTGCTTTAAGAGCATATATACAGCCTCTTATAATTTCTCGGTTTTTTTTTTTTTTTTACACATTCTCCTCTTTCCTCGTCCAACTGACAATACGAAAATAACCGAAAAATTTTTCTTCACTAAAGGGATTAAATAATGCACTGTAATTGTTTAGTGGCTACTAACATCTACTAGGGTAGAAAAGACTCTCCTTAGCTGTGGTAAGCTGCTTTCTAGAAGAAGCACACTTTAAAATCAAACCACTATTTCTAGTCTTGGGTAGTGGTGCATGAGGATACCATGGACTCCCACTGTCTGGGGTTAGAGTTCTCTTGCTTGAGGCTACGCCCAGGCACACAATTCAATGTTTCATTATTTCCTTTCCTCACTGGGCCATTTTAGCTACTGGGGTCCTTCGGTTTATACCATCCTGCTTTTCCAACTAGGATTGTATAGGTTTGCTTAGCTAACAACAACAACAACAATAATAATAATAATAATAATAATAATAATAATAATAATAATAATAATAATAATAATAATACATAAACATTGCAAATAAACACTCCCGTAAAATACCTGTAAATACTAATAAAAAAACTATATGAAAGAAGACCTATTTCACGGAAATATGTCAATTGATGAAAAAAGAAAACATTACATAAAAAAAATGATATATCCCCGAGATAAATGAGAACATTGATAATGCAAACCTAAAATAAACGAGAGACATAAATCATAAGCCCTACAATTTCCATACTGAATAATCGCCGAAATTATTTAAAAAAGACCACCAGAGTCTACAGTATACGGCCGAAGATAAATTGTCTATCAAACAGAGCTATAATTCCAAAGGCCTTTCCCGTCAATTGCCCTTTGGAAGGGTTTCACTGACGTCTATTCATCAGCATTTTTAAGAGAGTTGATTCAGGTGCCCCATGGTGGGGTTTTAGGGTGGGGGGGTGGGGCGAGGGGGAGGGGTGAAGGGAAGGGGCTAGGGAGGGAATTAAGACTACCATAGGGATAGGGGGAATCTTGAGACTCGGGGGTAATGAGTGATGGTTCATACTATGGGTCAGATAAGGGGGTTGGGGTGTTGGGAATAGGAGCCGTAGGGAGGGGGTTATGGGCTAGGGGCCATAGGGAGGGGGTTTTGGGCTATACGCCGTAGGGAAGGGGGTTTTGGTCTTGAGGCCATAGGGAGGGGGTTATGGGCTAGGTGCCATAGGGAGGGGGTTTTGGGCTACAGGCCGTAGGGAGGGGGGTTAAGGCTAGGGGCCACAGAGAGGGGAAATTGTGACTAGGGGCGAAAGGAGGGGAGGGGGAATTTGGGAGATTGGAGGCAAATGTTGGGACTATATGCTAAGAGTGGCTGGGGGGTAAAATGGGGCCCCACCTGGAGGCTGGGGCTGAGTAAAAGGGGGACTCTGACCCCCATAGCCACCTAGAAATGGGAATTGGGGGTCAAACGAGGCCAGAGAGAGAGAAAGAGAGAGATGAGCCAGTTTCAGGAGAGAGAGAGAGAGAGAGAGAGAGAGAGAGAGAGAGAGAGAGAGAGAGAGAGAGAGAGAGAGAGAGATTCATAGCATTTCTCCCTGAAGAAAAAAACAATCATATGATGCACATAAATACTTGAGAGAGAGAGAGAGAGAGAGA
>NC_090734.1:149019311-149023524 GCF_036898095.1 Palaemon carinicauda
TTATTTATACGTAACAATCAATACATTTTCTACATTTTCCATTAACTAAGCATAACAACAACAAAAACACATATTTCCAATTCGAGTTATGATAATGAATAACTTGAGTGCGAAATTCTAACATCACATTTTTTATTCATCATCTGTACGGTTTGAGCAGCAGCCTGTAATCCTCATGGCCCACCACGTGAGAGGGGGGTGAGAGATGGGGGGGGGGGGGGGTGAGGAATGGCGCCGGTGAGTAGGTGAGTGATAAAGGCGAGTACGGATGAGTGACCCTTTGCAATGCTAATGTGATCAAGGGCATATTTTTTTTTTTTTTTGACTAACCACCTTTTGTCTTGATAATAATAATGATAATAATAATAATATTATTATCATTACTATTGTTGTTGTTGTTGTTGTTAGACACTATTCAGGTACAAAAAACACAAACGATAACATAAACAGATTTTGTAAAAAGTTACTGAAAATATAAAAAAAAAATAATAACATTGTTATTGATGGACCCAAAAATTATTATTATCATTATTATTATTATTATTATTATTATTATTATTATTATTATTATTATTATTATTATTATTATTATTGTTGTTGTTGTTGTTGGACACTATTCATCTACAAAAACCATCAACAATAACAAAAACTGATTTTATCTTATAAAATTACTGAAAATATAAAAAATATGATTATTATTATTATTATTATTGCCATTGTTGTTGTTGTTGTTAGACACTATTCAGCTACAAGAAACACAAACAATAACATAAACTGATTTTATAATATAATATTACTGAAAATATAAGAAAAAAAATTATAACATTGGTAATGATGAAGCCAAATATTATTATTATTATTATTATTATTATTATTATTATTATTGTTGTTGTTGTTGTTGGACACTATTCATCTACAATAAACATCAACAATAACAAAAAACTGATTTTATAATATAATATTACTGAAAATATAAAAAATATAATTATTATTATTATCATTATTATTATTGTTGTTGTTGTTGTTGTTGTTATTAGACACTATTCACCTACAAAAACACAAACAAAAACATAAACTGATTTTATAATATAATATTACTGAAAAAAATTTATAATATTGACAATGATAGACCCAAAAATTATTACTATCATCATCATTACTATCATTGTTGTTGTTGTTGTTGTTTTTGTTGTTGTTGGACACTATTCACCTACAAAAAACATCAACAATAACAAAAACTTATTTTATAATATAATATTACTGAAAATATAAAAGATATAATATTGATAATGATGAATTAAAAAATTATGATTCTCATTATCATTGTAAGAACATCTTATGAAATATCCTTCTACTAAGATATGCGAATGACAACAAATTATAACTACAACCGATTTTGAGAAGTAATATTCTTAAAAATATAATACCATTAGTCTTCTTGGAAAAAGTTATGAATATAAAAATATCAACAACTATAATTGTAATGATAACAAATTTCAAATATTTCTGCTACTTATATCAACAGCAATTATAAAAACTATTATCATTCACAATACAGTTAATAAAATTAATACTCCAATAAAACGATAAAGGTAAAAGTTCATTAACGCGTTGTAGGAAGGAACAGCCAGGTAAATAAACTTTCATGTAGGCCTATGTTCAGTAGATCCTTCATTAAAAGTAAATATCAACATACATAGGTACAATGATTCTACAACAGGAAAGATGTGCATACTGTGCGGTATTATTATTATTATTATTATCATTATTATTATTATTATTATTATTATTTAAACTACAACTTTAGTTAGAAAAGCAGGTTGCCATAAGCCCAAGGGCTCCAAAACGGAAAATAGCCCAGTAAATAAAGGAAATAAAGAAACTGATAGAGTATGGTGTCTGAGTGTACCATGAAAGAAGAGAACTCTAACCCAAGACAGTGGAAGACCATGGCACAGAGGCTTTGGCACTACCAAAGTCTAGAGAACAATGGTTCGATTTTGGAATGTCTTTCTCAAAGAGGAGCTGCTAAAGAGTCTTTTCTACCCTTACCATGTGGAAAGTAGCCACAGTAAAATACATTGCAGTAGTTAACCCTTTGAGGTAAACCTGTTTTAATTAAATCTATACCTGAAACTACGTGTTGGATAATTAAAATCAACGGAGAGGTAAACGCAAAGGATTGTTAGAATCGTGGAAAATCCCATAATACCAGGATTAAGTACAAATAACCTAATTGACCTCGCAAGTTGTATCAACAGTATAAGATAGTAATCTGATGCTCAGGACCAAACAGGGGAGAACAATATTCAAAGCATGGCAATATGAAAGAATCATATCATTTACTTAGAATAGATTGATCACAAAAATCTTGATTGAATTGATTGGTATATTGATTCTTTGGGAAATGGAAAGAAATTCATTAATCAAGACTGAATTTCCAATTATACAAAACAAAAACCTTCAATCAAATTCAAGTACTGTATCTAAAGAAATATTGCGTATGAAAAGTTCTGAAAAACAAATGGTCATGATTACAAGTCTCTATATGTTTTAACTTCATATCCCATAACTAGCACATTCTATCGAATATCTGTCAAGAGATTTAACAACCATATGCCTATACTCGGGAGATGGGATTGATGCAACGAGAGTAGCATCATCTGCATAAGTGACAAACTTGTTTTTAGATGCCGAACCAGAAATTGGGCATATAAACATTAATATAAATTAAGCAAAAATAATACCTTAAGGAGCATAATCAGAAGTTCTAGATGGGGATGGGTTACAATCTTAAACTTACAAATAATCATAGCTATGAGTCTTGTTATGTTTTGAGTTCATATTTCATAATTTCTCCACAAAATAATCTTAGCCAAATATCTGTAAAGAGGTCCCACAACAACAGTTTTCTGGATATTGGATCTATAAAAAGTGTAGCGTCACCTGCTGAACCAAACGGAACCAACTAATTTGTTTTTATTGTTAACCAACATACTGAATATATTAAATAAGAAAAGAAAGGGACCAAGAAGACATGAAGAATGCCAGAGAATTCATCCTTGTAGTAACTATATTGTCCATTGAAAACTACTCTGTCAAATCTTTACGATAAAAATCATACGCTATTTAAATTCTAGGGATTTCTGTACAGAATAACATAAGCAACTCTATTATTGGCTACTGGAAAATATGGAGCCTAAAATTACTTTCATCAGCATAGGTATTATTCATATATTCGAAAATAAAGTTAATGTAGAAATGGAGCCCTAATTGACTAGGCTAATAATAATGATAAAACTAATATTAATTCACCTTTTAAGGAAGTACCAATCATGAAAATCTTATCCTAAATGGTGGTACATTAGTTGTAGCGACAAATCTAAAAATGAACCTGTAATGTACACCTTTGAAGCACTCGTCCACGTCAAAGTCACAGGTAAGCACGTGAAAGGTAAATAGAGAAATTCATTCATTTTATCTTGTGGTTTATTTACGAGTTTCCACCTTTTATCGCCCGCTCTCACAGAGCAATCTGGTGTGGAACTTCAAAGAGCCACCGCTAGAGGTCAGGCCCATTCATCACAAGATGATACGGGACGAGTAGTCGCTTCCTGTAATTCCCCCGTGTGCCATTTAGATGGAATGCCATGTGGGGCTACGGGACAGGCATCCACCCCACCCCTCCCTTAATGCCCCTCACCCCCTTTCCCTCTTCCTCTTTGACGATGACGGCCATAGTAGCTTCAATGACTGTTTATAACATAGTTTGGATACATTTTTCTTATAGTTTTGATTTTCTATTGTAGAGAGCAGCAAAAATATCCCTTTACCTGACTTTGATGACTTCGACAGTAGTAACCTCAATTTATAACAAGAGCGTAGTAAATCTCTCTCTCTCTCTCTCTCTCTCTCTCTCTCTCTCTCTCTCTCTCTCTCTCTCTCTCTCTCATGAAGAGAGGGTCTCTTCGAGGTTAGCATCCAGTAATGCAAGTGTGAATATTCTACTGGAATATCTCTCTCTCTCTCTCTCTCTCTCTCTCTCTCTCTCTCTCATAAAGAGAGGGTCTCTTCGAGGTTAGCATCCAGTAATGCAAGTGTGAATATTCTACTGAAATCTCTCTCTCTCTCTCTCTCTCTCTCTCTCTCTCTCTCCCCCTCTCTCTCTCTCTCTCCGTGTGTGTGAGATAAGCAACAACACTCACGTTCGGTA
>NC_090734.1:149026524-149029024 GCF_036898095.1 Palaemon carinicauda
AAGCAAAAGTAACTAGTTTGTTTGAAGGAGAAGAAACTGGTTTGGTCAGCCCTCTTCCCGAATTATGGTTAAGGGATGCAATCTCTCTCTCTCTCTCTCTCTCTCTCTCTCTCCTCTCTCTCTCTCTCTCTCTCTCTCTTCTCTCTCTCTCTCTCTCTCTCTCTCTTTCTTGGGAGGTGTGGTTAGGGGCCTTGATTTGACGCAAATGTATTTAGTTCAATGTTACTTATGGAAATTTAAACCACTTTTAGAGAGAGAGAGAGAGAGAGAGAGAGAGGAGAGAGAGAGAGAGAGGAGAGGAGAGAGAGAGAGAGAGATCTTATTTTTACCTCTTGAGACTCACTTACTTGAAAATATGCTTCTCGTTGAAAATTGCAAAATAAGTAACACAAACACATCGCTTTATGTGTAAATTGTTTTATAATCCATTCCCTTCACTTTCCCACTTGCTAAACACTGTTTAGAAACAGGCAAACTGGCACTAACTTGGGAACATTCAAAATAGCTTATACATGAAATATTCCATTTGGCTCAAACCAAAATACAACAGTTGTTATGAAAAACAAATGAGCAAAAATTCCGGCTTTGCTTTCGAAAAAAAAAAGAAAAAAAAAAAAACAGAGAACCTGGAGCTAACTACTGTACTCATGGTATGATTTCCATTTCCTCTGAATAAATCACAAAGAAATGTTGATTGACAGCTGGTGTAAAACGAATTTGAAATCAGTGGGATTTGTCCGACAACCAAACACACCACAAAAAGCCGTAGCTAATTAGCTAATAAAGTTTTTTTTATTATTTGAGTATATTTCTTCCTTTTCAGAAACTGACAGTTAAAAACAGTACAGCATAATATGAAATATACATTCGTTTTATTATAGGCAAGGGAAGAGATAAAGGAAGTACATACCAAATACGCCATATTTTACATATGTTGGGTTCACATACCGATTTTAAAGCTTAAGAGAAGGTAAACACAGAATGTGTTTAAAATATTTAAAAGTTTTGAAAGGCAGAGTCAAGGACAATATTAAAGGTTTAAAGGCTTAAAGGCCGCTCATGTATGGCAGAGGCAAGGGACAATGACATTCCCCTAGCAAGCAGGATAATGCCCTAGAGACTGGCTATATTACATATGATCAGCACCCAAGCCCTTATCCATCTAAGCCGGGACCAGGGAGGGCCAGGCTATGGCTGAGTCAGCAGATGGACCTATAGGCTCCTTCAAATCCCCCCTCCCCTATCCTTAGTTGACAAGGATGGTGAGGTTGCAGACACTAAAGGAACTAACGTAACGAGTTTGACCAGGACTTGATCCCCAGTCTGGAGATCACTTGTCAGGGACGTTACCACATCGGCCATCACAAAAAGATTGGTATCTTTTTGCTCCCGCCCATGTAGAGGACTATGGGGGTCATATGCCGACAAGCTCAGACGTTCAGTGGCAGTCACTATGTTGCAAACTGGCATGTACCTGAAAAACGAAAATATAACTATAAAATTTGCTTATTTGCTAAACGATATTTGTTTATACAAGGAGAGAGAGAGAGAGAGAGAGAGAGAGAGAGAGAGAGAGAGAGAGAGAGATAATCTTAAGACTCTTAAGGTGGCCATACACGTACGCGACTGGCGCGCGGATTTCATAGTGACTGGCGCGAACCGGTCAGTCTTTAACGTGTATGGGGCCTATTGATGCCAGTCCTGTCGAGCCAGGCCTGTCGCGTCGTCCTTTCAGCATGTTGAACTGATTGGCGCGTCGCGCTGTGGGTTTTGGGAAGGACTGAGGCAAAGTTTCAACATGTACAATACCTGCAGAGTACTCAGACTCGATCGCCCTAACGTGTATGGGGCCTATTGATGCCAGTCCTGTCGAGCCAGGCCTGTCGCGTCGTCCTTTCAGCATGTTGAACTGATTGGCGCGTCGCGCTGTGGGTTTTGGGAAGGACTGAGGCAAAGTTTCAACATGTACAATACCTGCAGAGTACTCAGACTCGATCGCCCTAACGTGTATGGGGCCTGTTGATGCCAGTCCTGTCGAGCCAGGCCTGTCGCGTCGTCCTTTCAGCATGTTGAACTGATTGGCGCGTCGCGCTGTGGGTTTTGGGAAGGACTGAGGCAAAGTTTCAACATGTACAATACCTGCAGAGTACTCAGACTCGATCGCCCTAACGTGTATGGGGCCTATTGATGCCAGTCCTGTCGAGCCAGGCCTGTCGCGTCGTCCTTTCAGCATGTTGAACTGATTGGCGCGTCGCGCTGTGGGTTTTGGGAAGGACTGAGGCAAAGTTTCAACATGTACAATATCTGCAAAGTACTCAGACTCGATCGCCCTATTTTTTTCCTCGTAGGAGTCAGGTCAGTACTGCTGTCGTGAAAGGATGTCGCAGTCAGTCAAGTATTTACCTCACGATTTCATTCGTGAGTTTTTGGAGCTGTACAGAGCACTTCCTTGCTTGTGGAAAATACGAAGTCCGGATTATTCTAATAGAAGAAAAAGGGG
>NC_090734.1:149034024-149041524 GCF_036898095.1 Palaemon carinicauda
AGAGGTGGTAGGATATAGTGAGCGAAGAAGGCCGAAAAAGGGATGGATCATTGGTATGGAGTATATAATGGATTAAAGATCTTCTATATCAACGAAGAACTAGAGAACTAATGAGGTAGGGTTATTGGTGCAATGTGTGTAAGGGGGTTTGACTTGTTGCTGATGGGGGTTAGGTTTGATTATAACATTATATGAAATTGGAAAATAAACTGAGTTTAATGAAAACGAAATTTTTTTTCTATTAGCCTCAAGAAACGTGCATCAATGATAGGATTAGGATCATGGTGCTTGAATTAATATTATACCAATTTGAAGTTATCAAACGCAAGTTAAATACATTTTTCTGTCTACAACATATGTCAAGTATGCTTTTTTCATTTTTTTTTTTCTTTTTTTTAGTGATGACAAACTCGCCTTCAGAAATAGTAAGGATGTATAGGTCTATGCGTTGGTCTATCAAAACTATCTCTTCTATGTAATAGAGAGCTACTAGTGTCTGTATATATATATATATATATATATATATATATATATATATATATATATATATATATATATATATACAGACACTAGTAGCTCTCTATTACATAGGAGATCAAAACTATCTCTCCTATGTAATAGAGAGCTACTAGTGTCTGTATATATATATATATATATATATATATATATATATATATATATATATATATATATATATATATATATATATATGTATATATATATATATATATATATATATATATATATATATATATATATATATATATATATATACTGTATATATATATATATGTGTGTGTATGTATATATATGTATATATAGGCTCTATATATATATATATATATATATATATATATATATATATATATATATATATATATATATATATATATATATATATATATATATATCTTTCATCTTTCCGGTCACGCTCAGCTCTCCCCGTTCCTCGGGTAGAGAAGAGAGAATGGGGTGTGCGTGTGTGTGCATATCTATGTAAATATTTGTTATTTTGACGGGTCGCGTCCACTAGTTCTTATGTAATCGAAAGCTGGATAATTTTCTGTCATAGGTGAAAACGTTAGTATTGAAAAAGAGATTTAGAGAATCCTACGAAGGATAAATTTGTTAAGTGAAACAAGTTTTCTGGGACACTTAACCTTAACAACCCTTGACTGATCATTAATTCCCCACTAGTACCTCATTACCTCCTTGTGGCTCTCTCTCACTCTCTCTCTCTCTCTCTCTCTCTCTGTTAACTTCCCCTTACCCTATTTCCTCTTACATCACCTTCTCTCTCTCTCTCTCTCTCTCTCTCTCTCTCTCTCTCTCTCTCTCTCTCTCTCTCTGTCAACTTCCCCTTACCCTATTTCCTCTTAAATCACCATCTCTCTCTCTCTCTCTCTGTCAACTTCCCCTTACCCTATTTCCTCTTAAATCACCATCTCTCTCTCTCTCTCTCTCTCTTCTCTCTCTCTCTCTCTCTCTCTCTCTCTCTCTCTCTCTCTCTCTCTCTCTCTCTTTTATCTTTGAGTTGATTCCCGTGGAAGAGAGAATCCATACATTAGGAGTATAATACAGTATATGGCTTATATGAATAGCCTATACTATATATATATATATATATATATATATATATATATATATATATATATATATATATATATATATATATATATTGTGAAGTCCTGTGCGAGGGAGTTCTACCCTCCAAAGGACAACTTAACAGTCATAATTCTTTTAGTTTGTTTTTCTTTGTAAAAAGCTTTGCTCTCATGGGTTTCCTCGTCTATGTAACTTAAGAACAAGCCTCAACTAACAAAGGAGGTCTGGACTGCGTTACATAGACCTCCTTGGCTATTAACTTGTCAAGGCGCTTAATTCTCACCTCTTCCCAGGTCAGCCACAAGAGATACGCCAGATGTGAGAATAAAGGTTCTCATAGACCGGGGCATCGAAGTCCACAAAGAAGAAGACCCCTGGTCATGATTGGCCAACACGCGGAAAAGGAAGGAGGGGTCACAAGATGTCATTGGCCCTCCCAACATGAAGACCGCCCCTGGAAGTCAAGATTACCCAATCAAGAGAAAAGGGGATGGCCCACAAAAAATTTCACTGCTGAGCCTAAGGCTGTGAGGGGAGAAGAAGTCAGTTCCAGTCCGGAGGCCATAGCAGAAACAAGAAGTCCCAGGAGCCAGCCAGTGCCTGCGTCCCCCAGGAAAGGCTCTCCCCCCTGAAACCTCCAAGAGGCTCGAACTCCGCCTGAGTCAAAGAAAAACACTCAGGACGAAGAAAGGAACCATCTGCGTTGACGTCCCAAAGAACACCTGCTGTGCCGAAGTTTTTAAGAAGCTAAGTACTGACCCCTGTGCGAGGGAGAGAATTAAAAAAAAGTGCCAAAGTGTAGAGTTGCATGGATGGGAATTCCAAGGGAGTGAAGCTGGGGGGGGATAATTGTGGGGAATAGTTTCTCGTAATAATGTGACAACCTATTCGCATCCAACATCATTTTGTTTTTCTTGTTTTATGTTACAAGTTTTCTTATGTTCAAGTAACAACAGTTTCTTTTTTTTTTTGTATAAAAATTGAAGTGCGAAGTGAGGGTTTTTCTTTTGTTGTCGGGGGCACATAGACAGATTGCCAACATTATTTTCTTTTGTTTTTACGTGATCACCCGTGCACTTTTCTTTACCATAATTATTCATTTGACATTTATGTTCTGCAGTTTATTTTACGGAGTGATTTCGGAAAATAGAAATTAAGTGATACCTTCTTTCTTTTATTGTTGTTTGTGCATCTGAATGTATTTGGATTGCTAGAGAGAATTAAGCTTAGTTTTGTCTTTTTCGTTTTTTTACTGTAATCATTTCTTGATTTATTAACCATAAACTCGAAAACACATTTTGCTTTATTTGTCAATTGTAAGTTATCTCCTTAAGAGTTTTACGATCATTTTCTTTTTTTTTTGTTTGACTTAAATTAAACTATTGTATTTCGATTATTACAACAGAGTTTCTTTTGTCCGTGAGTTAGACTAAGGTTGAAACCAAATTGTTCCTACACGAATTAAAACTATTCCAACGAGGTGCAGCTCCAAAATAAATAAATGACCTCGGGTATTTTTGAACCGTTAATAATATTAACAGGTTCAGTCATATAAAAGAATTTTGAGTGTCAATTAGTCGCTCTGGATTGACACGAAGTCACTGTGTCAAGTGAAGAGTCCGATTGATACTTTCTTTAAAGATCGTAATCTGCACAATTACGTCACATCTTTAAAGTGGGGGCCTGTGTCCGGGATATATTTTTTTTTTACTTAACTTTTGTTCATTTTCTTTTATGTTGGAATATAGTTTGTTTTAACTTTTGCTAATTGCTCCGGAAACAGTTTTGTTTCGGAGTTTCTTCGGTTGGTCGGAAATTTGATTTCGAAATCAGTGTGGTGATCTTTGATCTCGGTTGTTATGCAACCTGATTTGTTGTGTTCTGTTGATTTCATAGTGTAAAATTGGCTGACCAGAAGTCTTGATTTTTTTTTCTTTTCTTTCTCTCTTTCTTTTATCAAGCAGCAGTAAGTACATTCAAGGTTCAAGGTTCAAGGTTCAAGGTTCAAGGTTCAAGGTTCTATCGTTTCAGTCATGGGAGACGAAAATTCAGATAGAGTTTCTAGGTTCCTAGAGGAACCGAATGACTTTTTGTTAAGGCAACTCTTCCCAGCAGAGCTAATTGAAGTGAGCTCACGTGCAGATTATATCCAAAATGCAGGTAGAAAACAACAGATTCTAGAGGCCTTAGAGAGAGAATTTAATAGGCGTCAGGAAGAGCGTGAGTTGGAGATAGCAATTGAAGATAGGGACGAAGATCACTCCATAACTCGAGAACACTCTGTTATGGGAGGAACAGCAGCAGTGCCAATGTTACCATCAGCCATGTCATCAAGCCAGACTGCCTACCGAACTTCAAGTCCAGCTGAAGTTGAATCTCATGAAGTAGTTCAGAGGTCAGAAGAGTCGTTGAGTACGAGAATGAAATTTAAAGCAGCTGAGCTCGAAATTGACTCACTGCGAGCTCAGTTGAGAAGACAAGGTCAGGATTCAAGACCCCCAAGGGCACAACCCATGGGAGGATTTTCAGAAAAAGATATGGCGGGACTCCTTCCATCCTATGATGAAAAAGAATCCTGAAGGCTTCTTCCTGTCGTTTGAGAGAATACTGAAAAGTCACCAGATCCCAGAGGACGCCTGGGCTCGCCTGTTGCCCATAAAGTTAACCGGGAAAGCAGTGGATGCGTACAATGCAGTATCCGACCCTGTTGCGCACGATTATCGCCGGGTAAAGGCATGGATCTTGAAAGCTTTCGAACTTGTGCCTGAAGCTTATCGCCAGAAGTTCAGGAACTTGAGGAAAGGATCAGAAAACTATGCAGAATATTGGAGACAAATGAAGATTAGCCGTGACAGGTGGGTGGAGGCCTCTCTTGGAAATAACAAGACTTTCGACAGGATAATGGAGCTCATGGGATTAGAACAGTTTCTGCTAATGTTGCCACCAGCCACTCGGCAATATATCGAAGATCGACATATCACTGACCCTGATGAGGCTTCTATACTGGCAGATGAGTATACACTGAGGGAAAAGATCAGGGGCTCTTCTGGCTCAAGATGGTGCCCTCCTTCATTTCAGCCAAACCAGCCTTCCAGGCCATTTCGGGGTAATTGGAGCCCCAGGGGGCCGGCACCATCGTATCCTCCATCAGAGAAAGGAGTAGGCGGAAACCTGACACATGGCAGTGCTAAAAACACTGGAAGTAAGAACAATGGAGCCTACCCTTCGGCTCCCCAAGTAAGACAGTGTTCCTATTGTCACAAACTCGGACATGACGTTAGCTGCTGCTGGCTCAAAGGAAATTATGGACCAGGGGGAAAGAAGTTCTCTAATCAAAATCACAAGAGGGACGACCAAGCACTTAATGTTAATGAGGTTATGAGAGGACAGACATCATGCCAAGGGATGATGAAGAAGAGAGACATGGCCATAAGGCAAGGACAGGAAGCCTTCATTCATGCAGGATCTGTGTCTCTGCAGGACCAAGGTACCAAGCCTGTACAGATAAGGATTATGCGTGATACTGGAGCTGAGCAGACTGTCTTGCACAGAGCAGTCTTACCCTTCGATGAATCGTCCACCTTGGGAGAAACTGTCATGGTTCGCTACATTAAGGGAAGAGAGGAATTGCCCTTATATGCAGTGACTTTAAGCTCTTCTTTTATTTCCGGTACATTTCCAGTTGCTTTGGTGGATGAGGAACCCATGCAAGGGGTACAGTTATTGTTAGGAAATGACATAGCTGGACAACGATGTTGCACAGCATCATGTCAAATTCATGCTGACAAGAATGAAGGGGAGGTGAAGATTGAACAAATTGAATATCCAGCATGTGCTATTACCCGTGCTAGTACCACTCAACAGAAAAAGGACAGAGATAATGTTCCTACCGGAGCGCTTGTGGGTACTTTTCCCCAAATGCTCAGGGGAGTGGTGCAGCCTGGTTTATTATGTTCAGAATACTCGAGGGAGTCGCTCATTGAGGCTCAGAAACAAGACTCAGAACTTGCAAGGATAAGGGATGAAGCTGGATCCCTGAGCGAACTCGAGGCTGAACCCTCTGGTTACTATTTAAAGGATGATGTCCTAATGCACAAATGGCGGCCTAAGAAAGTGCCTGCTGATGCTGAATGGACCATTCTATATCAGGTGGTAGTGCCACCACAGTATCGAGAGGAGATTTTAAGGTTGGCTCATGAACAACCAATGGGAGGACATTTAGGAGTACGCAAAACGCGTGAGAAAATTTCCCGGGAATTTTATTGGCCAAATTTGAACAGAGGAGTTGCAGAATATTGCCGTAGTTGTCACTCGTGCCAAGTGATAGGTAAAAAGGATCCAAATCATCGAAAGGCACCATTGCAACCCATCCCCGTGGTGGAAGAACCCTTCTCCAAGATCATCATGGATATTGTCGGACCTCTGCCAAAGACAAAGAAGGGAAACACCCATTTGTTGACGCTAATGTGTGCGTCGACGCGCTTCCCTGAAGCGTACCCGTTGCGGACAACGACGAGTCCCAATGTGTCGCGGGCTCTGGTACAGTTCGTGACCACATTCGTGTTACCAAAGGTTATTCAAACTGACAGAGGTAGTGTCTTCATGTCGAAAATCTTTGAAGGCACCCTTAAGGAGTTAGGAGTGCAGCACATAATGTCCTCTGCTTATCACCCACAGTCTCAAGGTGCTTTGGAAAGGTTTCATGGCACGCTCAAAAATGCATTACGTGCATACTGTGAAGACCAGAAAACACGAGATTGGGACACAGGCGTGCCGTTCTTGTTGTTTGCTATCCGAGATTCATGGCAAGAATCTCTGGGGTTTTCCCCCTTCCAGCTGGTCTTTGGACATCAAGTGCGTGGACCTCTCAAACTTTTGAGGGAGACATGGACCCATGAGGAACAAAGTACTAATGTGCTAGACTATGTGGTGAAGTTCCGACAACGCTTGCACGAGGTCTGCCAATTGGCTCATGAAGAAATGAAGAAGTCTCAAGAAAAAATGAAAGCCTGGTATGACCAAGCAAACAGGACAGAAGCACGACAATTCCAAGTGGGAGATGATGTGCTCATCTTTCTACCTGTGCCTGGTAGTCCCTTAGCGGCCAAGTACCAGGGGCCATATAAGGTCGTGAAGAAGCTCAGTGAATTGGATTATGTGGTAGGGACACCGGACCGAAGAAAGGAACACCAGGTGTGTCACGTCAATATGATGAAACCATATGTTGTTCAGAATACCAGTGGTAATGCCACTGCCCAAAACCCATCACCAGTCACTGTGCCTGTTCATGTATCAGTAATAAGGAGACAGGTACAGCAAACAGAAGAGGAGGAAGACCAGAACCCTCAAGGTGAAGAAGAGGAGGAAGAACAGGATACTTCTGGGGAAGAAGAGGAAAAAACCAGTTTCAAGGGCATGCCACTCGAAGCCCGACTTAAGAATTCGGAGGTTCTCAGAGACTTCAAGACCAAGGTCTCTCACCTAGCTCCCCAGCAGCAAGAGGATGTCCAAGCTTTAGTGGAAGAGTACGCAGTGCTGTTTCCTGATGTTCCCAGCCGGACAAATGTAATGGAGCATGATGTGGACGTGGGAGATGCACGCCCAGTCCGTCAACACGCGTACAGAGTATCACCAAAGAAGAGAGAACTGCTTGGGAAAGAAATTGATTACATGCTCGAGCATGGGATTATTAGGAAGAGTTCCTCACAGTGGAGTTCACCGTGTGTGTTAGTGGAAAAGCCTGATGGCGGAGTCAGATTCTGTACTGACTATAGGAAGGTGAACAACGTCACAAAGCCAGATTCTTTTCCCTTGCCACGTATTGATGACTGCGTGGATACCATCGGGAATGCTAGATATATCACCAAGTGTGATTTGTTGAAGGGATATTGGTGT
>NC_090734.1:149046524-149048093 GCF_036898095.1 Palaemon carinicauda
TCCAGAATGAAATAGCAGTCAGATTTGAGTGGAGAGGAGAGAGAGAGAGAGAGAGAGAGAGAGAGGAGAGAGAGAGAGAGAGAGAGAGAGAGAGATTATTCTCAGTTTAAGACAAAATGAAAATGCATTCGAAGATATCAAAAGAAAATAAACCTGTAATCTAGAATGAAATAGCCAGTCTGATTTGAATGAAGAGAGAGAGAGAGAGAGAGAGGAGAGAGAGAGAGAGAGAGAGAGAGAGAGAGAGAGAGAGAGACTTTTATCACTTACATCAGTGTTTTCATTGCATCCGGAAGTGTGCGCTGTTCGTATCCCAAAAGAATCAGACGGGGACCATTCGAGGTTCCCATTGTTCTGAGGCGATGACATCTGAGAAGCATCACTCGCTTCCTTCGCTCATCTTAGTTCCCTCGAAATGTGAGAATCATCGCTATTATTCTGTCATTAAAGTGAATGCGATGGAGATCGCTGGAATTTTGCGCTCTCCGACCCGGAGTGTTTCATTCTTTGTCTTTTTTTTATTGACAATTTCCCTGTTGTTGTTTTTCTGTTTTTTTCTTTAGTAATGTTTCTGTGATATTGGTTTCAGAGATAATTGCTTATAAAAAAAAGATTAGAATTAATTCCCTGACTTTTGTTTTCAATTCCATTTTGAATTATATATTTTATGATTGTCCATGTAAGAAGTTATAATTCAGGGTAATGCATACAATATACATGAACATGGATTTAAAAGACACTCGCCTATTTGTTGGAAGAAGGATAAATTTGATCTGATTTGTCTGTATCTCAGGATTCTACAAAAAGGTATTCAAAAATTTTGGTTGCCAAGAGTTAGTATTCGACAATTGGTTACAAAGCTTTGTGACGGATTTGTATACAGGTCTGTTTGAAAAGGTCAGAATATGGACATAAATCTCAAAAGGTCTGAGATAGATTCAAACTTGATTATCTATTTGAAAAGTTTATCGCATATCTGGATCTAAAAAATACATACATATGGTTTTTGAGGCGTATCAGAATGTTGATATATATTCCAAAAGGTTTTTGATGCAGATTATAATCCGGGCTGGAATTTAGTCCAGTTTTGAGATGGATCAAAATCAAGAAAAAAAAAATTTTATTTTGAGGGAGATCATCTAGACATATCCCAATTCTGTTGAAACAAATGAATATCCAAGCTGGTACTAAGAAATAATGTTGAGGCCAATCAAGATCCAACTAAGCATCACATGTTCACTTTTCGAAGACAGCTCTCGGTCCCGACATATGTTCAGAAGCTGTATCAGGGTCTACACATGTATGCTGAAGTCGGATCATGGTCCTGACATATGTTCTGAAACTCAATCAGGTTCCAGATACCATTTAGAAGCAATGTCATAGTCCGGACACATATTCTGAAGTTCGATCAGGATCCGAAAATACCATTCTGAATCCAGTGATAGTGTTGATATATATTCTGAGGACTGTGCAATGTCCTGGCACATTCTGAACTTTAATAAATGTCCGAGCGTACATTCTGAAGCCAGTTGATGGTGTAGATACATATTCTGAAGTTCGATTGGGTCC
>NC_090734.1:149058593-149068593 GCF_036898095.1 Palaemon carinicauda
TTGTTCGTTGATTGACCTGAAGTATCATCTTCCGTTAAGCCAAGGGATAGCAAAGCCTAATTTTTCCTCCTTCATGTGATACCCAACCTGCTTCTCGTTGCATCGGCCGTTGTAGCCTGGTGTGCATATTAATGTGACATCCGCTCCTACCCATTTGCATACACATGGTAGGAGGAAAAAAAATGTGTTGTCCTTCATAGTTTTGCTTTAATGGAAGCTAAAAACAAGGGTTTAAAGGTCACTCATGATTGGCAGAGGTGAGGGACAGTGACAATGCCTTAGCTAGCAGGACAGTGCCATAGAGACTGACCATATATACGTATGAGCAGCGCACAAGTTAGGACCAGGGAGGGTCTGGGAATGATAACTGAGCTAGTAGACCTATAGGCTCCCCTCAAATCCCCCATTATTAGCTTAAAAGGATGGTGACGTTGCAAGCACTGCAGAAACTATTGAGCTTGAGCGGGACTCGAACCCCGGTCTGGCGATCGCCAGACAGGGACGTTGCCACTACGCCACTACAAGGAATCAAGAAAGAAAGAAGGAAAATGGATAAAAGAGTGGGACGTTGCCATGGAGAAAGCCTCTTATTTATTTACCCCCAAAAAGCGAGGGAATTGCTTTACATATTAGTCCCAGAAAAAAAACGAAATAGCATTCTTGCATATTACTCCCACCAAACTAATCGAACCCCTTTGTAATTTCATCACCCCCAGAGAAAGTAACAGAGGGGTCTTGCAATGTAACACATTATAGAAAATGACAACAATACCTTGTTTTGTTATCCACCATACGACCAATAGACTTACTTGGTAGAATTTGCCTTTGAAAGTAAAGAATTGTTTGTTAATTTATTACCCAGAAAAAGTGGCGGCATGTTTTGATATAGAGAAGGCTAGTGGGTACCTCATAATGTTTGGCCCCGAGAAAGTAAAAAAAAAAAAAAAAAAGAAAAAAAAATTCCTGACAGTATTATCCCACATATAAAGTGACAGTTGATTTGTAATGTGAAAGCGATAACATTTTCTTGTAATGATTGACATAGAGAGAAATGTTAGCCCTCAGAAAGAGCATAGGAATCACTTTATTATTATTATTATTATTATTATTATTATTATTAATTGCTAAGCTACAACCCTAGTTGGAAAAGCAGAATGCTTTAAGCCCAGAGGCTCCAACAGGGAAAATAGCCCAGTGAGGAAGGGAAACAAGGAAAAAATAAATATTGTAAGAATATTAAGATAAATATCTCCTATATAAACTAAAAAAAATCAACAAAATAAGAGAGAGAGAATTTAGATAGAATAGTGTGCCCAAGTGTACCCTCAAGCAAGAGAACTCTAACCCAAGATAGTGGAAAACCATTGTACAGAGGTTATGACACTACCCAAGACTAGAGAACGATGGTTTGATTTTGGAGTGTCCTTCTCCTAGAAGAGCTGCTTCCCATAGCTAAAGAGTCTCTTACCCTTCGTAATGTTGAACTGTGTTTCAACAACATGATTACTTTCTAATGTTTGCCATCATAGAAAACAACAGAATTATATATTAATTCGAAATTCATCGAAAGTAACAGATTTCCCTCAACGCACGACCTCCAGAAGTAACGGGATTGCCAAATAAGTTAACCCCAAACTTTGCAAAAGAATTGCCGTAAAAATAACATAAATACCTTGAAAGGATAGTTTGTAGACAAAGCAGAAGGAATTTATCATATTAATATCTCCTTTAGAAAACACAAACTTTCCTCCTAATAAATTGATTGTTGGGTATTAAAACTCCACAGTTACATGCGTTGCATTTTTAAAATATACAACGTATATAACTGGATTTTAATACCCAACATTAATAGACACAGCTTGATGTTTTCTTCAAGTTAAAATTGTTATCAGCAAGTTCATTAAGTCTTTAGACGTAGCCAGGAACTTCACAGTAAGTGGATTTTCACTTTCTTATTACTTCATTAAAATGAAGATTAAGACATGCAATGGTGAGAAGTTAGGGTATTGTTATTGGAGATATTTTAAAGGCTTAAAGGTCGCTCAAGAATGGCAGAGGCTAGGGACAGTGACATTGCCCTATCAAGTAGGACAATGATCATACATTACATACATATGATCAGCGACCAAGCCCCCTCTCTGTCCAAGCTGGGACCAGTGTCAGGCAATGGCTGCTGATGACTCAGCAGATGGACCTATAGGCTCCCCAAAGACCCCTATCCTTAGCTCACAAGGATAGTGAGGTTGCAGCGACCAAAGTAACTAATGAGTTTGAGGGGAACTCTAACCCCAGTCAGGCGTTCGCCAGTCAGGGACGTTACAACATCGGCCAAAACAACCCTATTGATTAGGTTGAATTGAGGGATGCCCATAATCAAATATTCACAATATCAGAAAAATTATGTGGACTGCTGGTTGGTTGAATGAACTTAGATTAAACTGATTTGGTTTTTCCATTGAATCGATCGGAGGAATAAATAAAAAAAGAACGGTTTACTTCCATTTAGAATTACCTCAGTGAGAGGCAAGTCTTCGATTTTTTCACTTCTGGAGTCAAGGCTTGTAAAGAGAAGCATATCTTAAAAAAGTTTTAAAGAAAGCGAAAAGGTTATACATACACAAACATACACACACTCATGTATGTATAAACAATATATATACAGTATATATATACATATATATATATATATATATATGCATATGCATATATATGAATATATATATATATATATATATACTAAAAAGCAAGTGTGTGGCTATGTATATCAATATATAAATATATATATATATATATATATATATATTTATATATATATACATATATATATATATATATATATTAATGTATATGTTTACAGTATATATATGTATAGATTAAATTCCTTCTGGTCACGCACAGCAGCATTGCCAGACGTATAAAAATTTTGGTCTTGTCCTTTCCCGTGGGTAGAGAGGAGAGTAGTGATAACCTGGAGGGAAGGGGTACCTCGGGAGGTACACTGTGTGTTCGTGTGTGTGTATGTATCAGCAAAGGGACCAGGCTCATCAGAGGTGGACCCCACTTGAGCTTCAATGATATCGACCTAAATCATTTGGATTTCCAGACCAGTACCTTTAACTATTCAGACGGTTACACCTGCAGAAAGTGCACATTAATATTACGTAGATAATACAAACGCATGTGGCATTAACAAACTCGGGTAATAAGTAATCATGACTTCATTTAACCTCCCTGGCAGGTATTCAAGTCATCGGATGAATAGAGAATCACTGAACATCAAGTTGTGCAGGATTGGGTCAACGGAAATGGTGATGATAGATATTTCTCAAATAGTATTATATTTGTTTAGTAATACCAATAAAGGAAACAGTTGTTAAAGTTTTGATATTTTTGATGGTTAGTGTTTATAATTCATTTATTTAAATTCATTCAAATAGAAATCTACAGAATGTTGAAGATTTAATGACTGGATGATGTATTCCTGTGTTAAATTATTCGGTCGAAAAAAAAAATTAAAACACGAGTTGAAATAATATCATGAATACCAATAATGATAATTATGATAAGATTTTTTAATGGGGGAAAAATCAAAAATATTAAACCAGCTTTAAACAGAGAATTAGCAAAAACTCTTTGGGCAACGAAAATCCTTCTACGACTCTCTCTCTCTCTCTCTCTCTCTCTCTCTCTCTCTCTCTCTCAGGACTTAAAACTCATGGAATGATCTATCTGTCTGTATGAGTGACTTGCTAGAATTTCAAACTCTCCGAACGACGCACATCTCTCTCTCTCCTGGCGTCAAAACTCCTGGGATGACGCCGTCTGCCGTTGCTAGTTTTCAAAACTAATCATGACTCGCATCCTTCCTTACCTACTTCAAGCGCTTTTGGTTAGGAGATCCTGTGATCTTGCAGCGGATCCTGTAACCTCCCTGAATATCCTGCTTTTTAATAAGGTTTAATATTCAACGTGTGTCTGCGAAGTAGGAAAGTCTATTCAGTGCGTGCAACGTTCAGTAAGATCCGGTTACGTTGCTAATCCGCAGAATTGCTAAAGCGAATGCGTCGGAATTGCGAACGCGAATGCGACAGAATTGCGAATTGGATTGCGTCGGAATTGCGAATGGGATTGCGACGGAAGTGACGAAGGGATTGCGACGGAATTGAGAATGGGATTGCGACGGAATTGCGAACGCGAATGCGACGGAATTGCAAATGGAAATGCGATGGAATGGCGAATGGGATTAAGACGGAATTGCGAACGTGAATGTGATGGAATTGCGAACGGATTGCGACGGAATTGCGAACGCGAATGCATCGGCATTGCGAACGCGAATGCGACGGAATTGCGAACGCGAATGCGACGGAATTGCGTACGGAAATGAGACGGCATTGCAAATGTGATTGCGACGGAATTACGAAAGGGAATGCGGTGGAATTACAAATGCGTCGGGAATTTTACTATGACGTGTTGTTTTTCACTGGTGGCTTCACTGACCTTGGCGGCCGCGACGCCAGATGAATGCGTCAGTTGATATGTCATGAGGATACTTGAACAGTTTATAAAAACTCACATATACGGTTTTATCTTTGTGGGTTAACGTGCTGCTGAGGGGATATCATATGAGGTAGAATATATTGTGGAAGATTTCAGGGGACATGGTGAAAGTGGCAGTGACTATTGTTTTCTTTATTTTATATATATATATATATATATATATGTATATGTATATATATATATATATATATCTGTGTGTATATATATATCTATTATATACTGAATATATATATATATATATATATATATGTAAATAAAGTATTCGTGTGCAACCAAAGCCACAAAAATATAGTGTAAGACAGTTGGATAATTGAAATATTTCCTATAATATACGACATACGTTTGATTTTTGTGTGTCAGACAGAGAGAGAGAGAGAGAGAGAGAGAGAGAGAGAGAGAACGTGCAAAGGCGAAATAACTAATGCAAACAAGACGTATTATTAAAGTGATTTGAATCATGATTATTAAGGTAAGGTTGGCAGCACTGATTTCTAGGAAGGAGCCAATTGTTTCCTAAAGACAACAGTTTGGAAACAGGTTTTGCACTAGGAAATATAAGTGTTGTTGAGAACTTTGGAGAGTTTTCCATTTTCTTTATTTACCTTCTGAAATTAGTTTTTAATTGCTTTACAAACATCACTTCGAGCGTTATCAATGTCATATCTATTCCGTTATGCACACACACACACACACACACACACACACACTCTCTCTCTCTCTCTCTCTCTCCTCTCTCTCTCTCTCTCTCTCTCTCTCTCTCTCTTTTAACCTTTAAGTGAGTGGTTCTTTCTTGATATGAGATTGCTAGCCACCCCCCCCCCCCTGTATGAAGTGAGGCCCTCCCCCTGTATGAAGTGAGGGGCCCCCCCCCCCCTGTATGAAGTGGAAACTACAAATTACCTGAACACAATTAGGAGCTGAAACAATGGAATATAAGGCTACTTTTTATATAAAAAAAAACACCTAATTATTAATAAGAATTATGGAATACCCAAGTTAAATAAGAGAAATTTTTAAATTACGTAATAATAGAATAAACGACTCAGATTACACAATATTTCCTTTAATAATAAAATAATATCATAGATCTTGAAATTTCTTGCTGCCAAAATGATTGAAAACAGGAAAGAAATTAAGATTCGACTTATGAATTAAACAAATATTAAGATAATGTTGAAGCCATTACTATTATAGTCTTGCTCGTTACCAATGAATAGTTATTAATTTCTTAGTAGCTGTGAATATACACAGTTTATTATGGCTTACGTGGCCTTGTAGTAAGGGGGATTGGAATAGGAAGGTTTCGTTATGTTTGATACTAGGAAAATTTAGTCACTATTGTACATGAGCGTGGTATCCAACTAGCAGCCAACGCTTTTGCTTAAATGATGGGTATTTATTCATATATAAATTATACATATGTGCATAATATGCATGCGTGTATACATATATATATATATATATATATATATATATATGTATATATGTGTGTATATACATGCAAATATATATATATATATATATATAAATATATATATATATATATATATATATACATATATATAAATGTATATATATATGTGTTACATTTATATTTATATTTATTATAATTATGTATAAACAACAAGTTACATCCGACTTTTCCTACTATTAGGTGTGATTTTATCTTTGTTTGTGTATTTCATTCCTTTTAATGTTTATCTATTTTATTGTAAAATATTTGTTGACACTTTTTTTTCGAAATAAATGGCTAAATACATAAATGACTTCACGTTTAACAATATTTATTTCTTCATATCATTGTTTGAATTTTCTTTTGATTAATCCCATCTATACGGGGAAGGGAGACATGAAGGAATGTGGCAACTACAGAGGCATAAAGTTGATAAGCCACAGAAAAACATCGGGAGAAACAGAAAGGATTACATATGATCTTTATTGACATGGAGAAGGCATACGATCGGGTACCACGTCAGGAGCTGTGGAGATGTATGATAGAAAAGAGAGTCCCTGAGAAATACGTAAGAATCACCCAAGATATGTATGAGAGGGCAGAAGCAAGTGTTAAGAGCAGTATAGGCCTAACAGTAAATGTAGGACAACATCAGGGGTCTGCATTGAGTCCTTACCTATTTGATCTGGTCATGGATGTAGTAACACAAGGTATTAGAGATCAGTCTCCTTGGTGTATGCTTTTTTGCTGATGATGTTATACAGTGTAGCACCAGGCGAGAGGTAGTAGAAGAGAAACTGGAGGAGTGGAGAAGAGAAATAGAAAATAAAGGATTGAAGACCAGCAGGAAAAAGACAGAGTTTTTGAGATCGAAAAATGGGGAGAATGGGGAAGTTAGTTTACAAGGAGAGAGATTGAAAAGAGTTGAAAATTTCAAGTATTTAGGATCAACAGCTGCAGAGGATGGTGATCTTTGGGCAGAAATAAACCACAGAATACAAACAGGATGGAAGAATTGGAAAAAAGTGCGTGGTGTACTATGTGACCGGAAAACAGGGGTTAAGTTGAAAGGTAAAGTACACAGGACAGTTGTGAGACCGGCAATGATGTATGGAGCGGAGATTTGGGCAATAAAGAAGACAGAAGAGAAGAAACTGGATGTGGCAGAGATGAGAATGTTGAGATAGATGTGTGGGGTGACAAGAAGAGATAAGATACGGAATGAGGTAATTAGGGGTACCACAGCAGTTAGAAAACTATCAGATAAGATTCAAGAAAGTAGACTCAGGTGGTATGGTCATGTCATGAGAAGGGTTGAACAGTATATTGGGACGAGGGTGATGGAAATGGAGGTACAGGGAACGAGAAGGAGAGGGAGACCAAAGCGAAGGTGGATGGACTGTATCAAGGATAACCTTCGATCAAAGGGATTAACCGGTGATGAAGTGTGGGGCAGAGGTAGATGGTGAAAGCTGGCCAGAAACATCGACCCCACATAAAAGTGGGGAAAGATGCAGACAAAGAAGAAGAAGAAGAAGAAGAAGAAGAATCCTAACCAATAGTTCACGGGGACCTTTTTAAGATTATTAAAGATAAATGAGGCACATAATTAGATATTGCTTCATTAGCAAGAGTCCATGCTGGTAAAAGCACAACATATGTAATACAACAGCAGCAACTGAGAGAGAGAGAGAGAGAGAGAGAGAGAGAGAGAGAGAGGCTGTTTGGATAAACCTACAGGCACTAAACCACCCTTCTTCCTTAGAGAGAGAGAGAGAGAGAGAGAGAGAGGCTGTTTGGATAAACCTACAGGCACTAAACCACCCTTCTTCCTTAGAGAGAGAGAGAGAGAGAGAGAGAGAGAGAGGCTGTTTGGATAAACATACAGGCACTAAACCACCCTTCTTCCTGAGAGAGAGAGAGAGAGAGAGAGAGAGAGAGAGGCTGTTTGGATAAACCTACAGGCACTAAACCACCCTTCTTCCTTAGAGAGAGAGAGAGAGAGAGAGAGAGAGAAAGAGAGAGAGAGAGAGAGAGGCTGTTTGGATAAACATACAGGCACTAAACCACCCTTCTTCCTGAGAGAGAGAGAGAGAGAGAGAGATATGTGGCTGAGTGTTTAACAAGCCCATTGCAATTCACGCCTCCTAATTGTCTTTCAATTGTACAATTGGGTAATTTCAGATATGTAGATATGTCTTACACCCATTCTTTATTTAACGTCAGACTGATCCGGCCATACTTTAAGGAAAAAGAGGATTAAAATTCCTCATTGGGTTAATCATAGCCAAAATTTTCCTTTTTGTTAATGTTTGCTTATCCTTGTTTATGGGGTTTCTACTTACTCTAATTGTATATTGTGATAATTTTCCTTGTAGGGTATTTCCTTTAAATACCTTATTACAAATCATGAATTTATTCTACTCGAAACAACAACACACACCAAACCACCCAAACTAGTACCAAGGAGGGCCAGGCACATAATTAACCCACAACGATGGTAGAGTTGTGGTCTCTAGTAAATCTACCGTTCCTTGAACTTGGCTCGAACTCGAGTCCTACAGATTGCGAGTGTCCAAAATCCATGGCTTAATAATATTGTAACAAAAATTTATCAGTTTTAATTGGGGTTGGTCCAAAGTAAGGGTATTTGGGTTTCTGCACCATATTGCCCCTTCTCCATCTAAGCTAGGACCAAGGAGGGCCAGACAATGGTTGTTGATGACTCAGCAGATAGACTTATAGGCTCCTCCAACCCCCCTCTCATTTTTAGCTCACAAGGATGGTGAGTGGTGAGGTTGCAGAGCCCAAAGAAACTATCGAGTTTGAGCGGGACTCGAACCCCAGTTTGGCATTCACCAGACAAAGATGTTACCACATCGGCCACCACTACACTCCTTTTGAAGTGGAATTTGAACATATCAGTATTTTGAAATGAAATGTTCAGAATAGCAGTTGGTTTGAATTTAAGACCTTTATTTAGAATCTACATCGAAATATAATTTCTAATGAAAAAAGGGGAATAATTAAGCTTAATCACAGTACTTAAAAGTATACCTGTACCACTACATTACCGTATATCATCAACAAACATTGAGTATAAAAAAGCATAATTAATATTGAACATCAATATATCACCTTTAATAAGCGTAAGCAGAAGGAAACATGAAAACATTTATCTTTTCGTAGGTATACTGGGAATGAAGATGAATAAAATATTGTATTTAAGCAGATAGATCGCATTGACCCAACTTATCAATAATGTATCTGATCACGTTATCATTGTATATAAAAAATATATCGTTTATTAAAAACATTTAAAGAATAAAACAAATCACAGTATTACATAATGTTTCTAAATGTATATATGAATATATTTTTTTCGTCTCTCCCCGTCCTTCGGTTAGGAGGGAGAGGGAGTAGTCATGACCTTGTGAGAGGGGGTAGCCTTGTGCGTAGGTGACCATATCTACTGTATGTAAATATCTAGCCGTCAATTTTGACATTTCGCGTACACTAGTGAAGACAGGAATTTCATTTCCGATAAATTTATCTAGAATCAAAGTACATTATGAACATTGTTTAACAATGTTAAAAACTAACACATTCTTTCTACCGAATTATATAGGAATTAAACTAGGTACATTGTAAACATTATCTAACATTTTTTAAATGCAATTGTATCATTAATAAAAAAAGAAAAATTACGAAAGAAACTAAACATTTTGAAATTATTCATCGATGCTGAACAGAAACGCGTCATTTTTTCAACATAACCACATCGTTTTAACAAACGTGTTGAAACCAAAACTAAAGAATGTTAACATTATTTTAAAGTGTTGAACGTAGATTCGTCGTTTTTAACATACATAATATGAATGAAAACAAATATATTGTTAGCGTCATTTATCAATGTTAAATATAATCGTTTTCAACCAAATAATTCAGAACGAAACAACGATATAATAAAGTTAAGAGAACTATTTAACA
>NC_090734.1:149076093-149077836 GCF_036898095.1 Palaemon carinicauda
AATTGTAGATTCAGCTTATGTGTTAGATTAATCAGATTAATTGTAGATTCAGCTTATGTGTGAGATTAATTGTCGATTCAGCTTATGTGTCATATTAACTAGATTCAGCTTATGTGTCAGATTAATTGTAGATTCAGCTTATGTGTCATATTAACTAGATTCAGCTTATGTGTCAGATTAATGGTAGATTCAGCTTATGTGTCAGATTAATCAGCTTAATTGTAGATTCAGCTTATGTGTCAGCTTATGTGTCATATTAACTAGATTCAGCTTATGTGTGAGATTAATTGTCGATTCAGCTTATGTGTCATATTAACTAGATTCAGCTTATGTGTCAGATTAATTGTAGATTCAGCTTATGTGTCATATTAACTAGATTCAGCTTATGTGTCAGATTAATGGTAGATTCAGCACATGTGTCATAATAATTGTAGATTCAGCTTATGTGTCAGATTAATGGTAGATTCAGCTTATGTGTCATATTAATTGTAGATTCAACTTGTGTGTCATATTAATTGTAGATTCAGCTTATGTGTCAGATTAATTATAGTATATTATTTCTCCTTAGTTGTAGATTCCTTTTGTTTGTCTTAATCATTGTAGATTTAGCATTTTCCATCGGTCACAATTATCACAGATTCAGCTTAGTTTTTTTTTTTCGAATTGATCTTAGATTCATCTTATCTAAATACCTTAGAGTCAACTGATTTTTTTTTTCTGATAATTGTAAATCTTACTTTTTTTTTTCTCTGGTATACTTGTTTACATAATTGTTCTACACTTACTGTTTTCTACGAAAGGATATTACAGAAGTTTTGTAGTTTTAGAGAGGTAAAATGTAACACCAGAAGTAGCTTTAGGGATTTATTCCTTTTGAAGAGGCTAAAAGTATTGTAACTTTTTCTTTTAAAGGAGGCTAAGTATATTGCTACTTTTACTTTTAGAAGAGGCTAAAATTACAACTTTCCTTTTAGAAGAGGCTAGAATATTGCAATTTAACTTTTAGAAGAGGATAAGAATAGAGTAACTTTTTCATTAAGAAGAGGATAAAAATATTGTAACTTTTCTTTTTAAAAGAGGCTAAAAATATTGCAACTTTTCCTTTTAAAAGAGGCTAAAATATTGCAACTTTTTCATTTAGAAGAGGCTAAAAATGCTACAACTTTTCCATTTAGAAGAGGCTAAAATATTGCAATCTAACTTTTAGAAGACGATAAGAATATTGCAACTTTTCCTCTAAAAAAATGGCTGAAAATATGGCAACTTCTACTTTTTAAAAAAAAAAAGGCTAAAATTATTGCAACTTTAACGATTAAAAAAAAAACCTGAAAATATTGCAACTTTTCTTTTAAGAACAGGCTAAAAATAGGGAGTTCAGATTATTTATTGCTACTTTCTGGCTTCCTTCATAGAAGCAGTGTCACAAAACCACGTTTTTATAGCTAATGTAATACCTCACACAAATACGTTTTCGCGTCCTGTATAAAGGAAACGTTTCACGCCACCGTGTTTTATAACACGTTTATAGCATCTTGGTACTTTCCATCAAGTTCCCCATATTGATGACACTTCAGCTGCTCTTCTAAGAGGACACACCAAAATCAAACCATTATTCTCTAATTTTGGGTGGTGCCATAGCCTCTGTACAATGGTAGTTCCATAATGATGACTCTTAAACATCTCTTCTAAGAGGACACTCCAAAATCAAACCATTGTTCTCTAATTGTGGGTATATATATAATA
>NC_090734.1:149078336-149098336 GCF_036898095.1 Palaemon carinicauda
GGGGTCTTCTTCTTTGTGGACTTCGATGCCCCGGTCTATGAGAACCTTTATTCTCACATCTGGCGTATCTCTTGTGGCTGACCTGGGAAGAGGTGAGAATTAAGCGCCTTGACAAGTTAATAGCCAAGGAGGTCTATGTAACGCAGTCCAGACCTCCTTTGTTAGTTGAGGCTTGTTCTTAAGTTACATAGACGAGGAAACCCAATGAGAGCAAAGCTTTTTACAAAGAAAAACAAACTAAAAGAATTATGACTGTTAAGTTGTCCTTTGGAGGGTAGAACTCCCTCGCACAGGACTTCACAATATATATATATATATATATATATATAGTATAGGCTATTCATATAAGCCAATACTGTATTATACTCCTAATGTATGGATTCTCTCTTCCACGGGAATCAACTCAAAGATAAAAGAGAGAGAGAGAGAGAGAGAGAGAGAGAGGAGAGAGAGAGAGAAAGAGAGAGAGAGAGAGAGAGAGAGAGATGGTGATTTAAGAGGAAATAGGGTAAGGGGAAGTTGACAGAGAGAGAGAGAGAGAGATGGTGATTTAAGAGGAAATAGGGTAAGGGAAGTTGACAGAGAGAGAGAGAGAGAGAGAGAGAGAGAGAGAGAGAGAGAGAAGGTGATGGTAAGAGGAAATAGGGTAAGGGGAAGTTAACAGAGAGAGAGAGAGAGAGAGAGAGAGAGTGAGAGAGAGCCACAAGGAGGGTAATGAGGTACTAGTGGGGAATTAATGATCAGTCAAGGGTTGTTAAGGTTAAGTGTCCCAGAAAACTTGTTTCACTTAACAAATTTATCCTTCGTAGGATTCTCTAAATCTCTTTTTCAATACTAACGTTTTCACCTATGACAGAAAATTATCCAGCTTTCGATTACATAAGAACTAGTGGACGCGACCCGTCAAAATAACAAATATTTACATAGATATGCACACACACGCACACCCCATTCTCTCTTCTCTACCCGAGGAACGGGGAGAGCTGAGCGTGACCGGAAAGATGAAAGATATATATATATATATATTAGAGCCTATATATACATATATATACATACACACACATATATATATACAGTATATATATATATATATATATACATATATATATATATATATACAGACACTAGTAGCTCTCTATTACATAGGAGAGATAGTTTTGATCTCCTATGTAATAGAGAGGCTACTAGTGTCTGTATATATATATATATATATATATACAGACACTAGTAGCTCTCTATTACATAGAAGAGATAGTTTTGATAGACCAACGCATAGACCTATACATCCTTACTATTTCTGAAGGCGAGTTTGTCATCACTAAAAAAAAGAAAAAAAAAAATGAAAAAAGCATACTTGACATATGTTGTAGACAGAAAAATGTATTTAACTTGCGTTTGATAACTTCAAATTGGTATAATATTAATTCAAGCACCATGATCCTAATCCTATCATTGATGCACGTTTCTTGAGGCTAATAGAAAAAAAATTTCGTTTTTCATTAAACTCAGTTTATTTTCCAATTTCATATAATGTTATAATCAAACCTAACCCCATCAGCAACAAGTCAAACCCCCTTACACACATTGCACCAATAACCCTACCTCATTAGTTCTCTAGTTCTTCGTTGATATAGAAGATCTTTAATCCATTATATACTCCATACCAATGATCCATCCCTTTTTCGGCCTTCTTCGCTCACTATATCCTACCACCTCTGCATTGTATATTCCTTCTACTATCCAATCGTTGTCCATTCTTTCCATATGACCGAACCACCTCAACATATTCTTGTTCTTTATCTCAAACAACCAATCCTTATTACATCACATATAGGACCAAATAGTTCCTTTCAAAATAAAAAAAAATTCCTGTAATTCATTCTATATATGAACTCTATCTTTCTCTAAAGGTGAATTGGCTCAACACGTAGACAACTCAAGTCTCTTCTTAATACTTTGCACACACCATGCTGCCTTTCTTTCTACGTGTTTTCTATTAATTACTTCTTCTCTAATCCTACAGTCATCAGTCATCTTAACATCTATTGTATCATATTCCTTATTCTACACACCCTGAACCTTCGCATATTAGCACACACACACACTTTATATATATATATTATATATATATACAACCTGTCAAAAATGACAGTTAAATAGGTAGATAGATATGCATACATGCACAGACACCCCCTCGCACCAGGGTATGACTATTTCCTCTCCCGAGAGCCAGAGTGAGCTCAATGTAACTGCAAACTGCAAAAATATATATTTAAACATATAGTCAGACACTTGCTCTTTATTATATAGGGGATGCATATATATATATATATATATATGACCCGATTTAGGTCGTATTAAGGGGGGTTCAACTTCACGTCTTGGGGAAACCAAGATAGAGACAATATTTTGATGGCTAACACTATTATGAGAGAGGGTAGGATCATGCACTAATGAAATTCGAATTGTTAATTTTCCCCAGCTGCTATATTCTATTTAAGCTACAAGGGCGGCCCTTAATTATCATTACGTTACTTTACTAATCAAAAGAGCCCTCAGAGAAATGGTACTGGTTGGCACTCATACTGGCACCCGTGACCTGGACGTTAGGTCTATACACTCGAGCCTCCCAACTCTAACTGACTAAAAAACTATGGGCAGTTCAGCCGCCCACCTTGGCCTTTCTATGGCCTGATCGATGATTGGTCGTTTTGACCGAAAGTCTTATGAAGAACCAATAGAGAGAGATTTTGGTGACGCTAACTTTTAACGAACATTTTTGAGTGCTCAAAAGCCAAGCCGATTACGACATTCTCAAAGTGGCACCCAGCCACATTGTAACGGTCTTTCCTTTAACAAAGAAAACAATTCCGTTGACATTCACTTATTCCACAAAGTAACAACATGACTGTGCTTAGCTTCATATATATAATATATATGTATACATAGTATATATATATATATATATACATATATATAAATATATATATATATATATTATATATATATATATATAAATATATATATATATATATGTATATATATATACACACACACACACACACACACACATATATATATATATATATATACCAAGGTATATTTATATTTTTGTATGAGAGAGAGAGAGAGAGAGAGAGAGAGAGAGCTATCTAAGAGGCGAGCTTACCCATGCACATAATGGTCAAACCTTTTAAAATCCCATTTCCTGTTTCTGCAAGGTCACCATCACGAAAATAAAAATTCCTCTGCTGTATCGAGTTTCCTCGCATACCACCCACTTCCGGTGGTACAATAATTCAGCCCTTTAGTGCATAGGTCCGTGTGTCTGTGTGCGTGAGTGCTTGTCCACACTTGTCCGTGTGAGTATGCCCCAGTGGACGAAGAGAGAGAGAGAGAGAGAGAGAGAGAGAGAGAGAGATTCGTTGCGTCTGGTTTTAGATAATAAGGCTTCCTGCTGTCTTTTTCCGCTTCAAGCTGAGGATATGTCGGACTGATTGCCCAGTTTATTCTCTCTTCAGATGTTCGTGCTTAGTCTGTGTTCTTACGTTAAGAGTTTGACACTTGTAGGCTGTGTTTTGTTTGAGATGTATCTTTTACAATTACTCAAATAAATGTTAGTTGCTTGTCATCACATTAAATGTTTGCATTCCTTTCTCTCTCCTCTCTCTCTCTCTCTCTCTCTCTCTCTCTACGTTAGCGTTAGTGGCTCCGAAAAAAAATTGCATACCATTAAAAAGAGTAATCTTCATCCCAAACTAATTATAAAGGGCGGCGCTCCAGTCCACTTGGGTATTGCCCATACACGTAGATGACTTGCTCTATCTCACCATTTTGAGAGGGCAGATGAAATATGCAGTGGCCGTGCTCCTTTCAGTCCTGTAGTGTCCTGATACAGTGAGTGTGTTTGACATCATGACACCAAGTAAAAGGAAAATAAGTGCGGTAATGGTCATAGCATTCCTGCATGATGAATACGAACATGACATTTGCAAGAAAAGTCGTAAAGTATGGATGAAGCCATGGCTGAGAAAGAGAGAAAACTTTTATCATATGACGTTATTGAAAGAATTAAAGGAAAATAATCCGGAGGATTATAGAAATTATTTGAGAATGACTGACAATGCCTTCCGAGATCTTTTATCTCTTGTGTCTCCAAAAATTACAAAGAAGGATACGGTAATGAGGAAGTCTATTCCTGCCGAAGAAAGGTTAATTGCCACATTGAGGTTCCTAACAACAGGCCGATCATTGGAAGATCTCAAGTTTTCGACAGGCATATCGGCACAAGCGTTGGGACACATCATATCCGAGACATGTCAAGCAATATATGATGCTTTGAGGAATGAATATTTAAAGGTAAGCAAAATATAATGAACTTGTAGTATTTTATTTTGAACATTACTGAATGGTAGTATTTTATTTTGAACATTACTGAATGGTAGTAATTTTATTTTGAACAGCACTAAATACGACGTCAGAGAATTCATTCATATTAGAGTTATAAAATTGGTCATGTAAATTCATTTAATGTAAATCATAATGAGATGTTTTAGACATTACTGGATAACATCAGTACGACGTCAAAGATTTCAGATAATTATGAACTGTTGTAATTATGTTTTGCAATGTCAAAGAATTCTTATAAACTTATTTATTTACATCATTATGAGAAATATGAATAAAAATCTTCCTCTTGCCCACTAGCTGGTAAATTTGTAGAATGTAAAGTCTCCCTAGTGTTCATCTGATTTTTATTTGCAAGGGAAAATTGAGAGTAAACCATATTCTGTGAACAGTTTATACAATATTTCCATGATTTGCTTCTCTGCCAAACCACGTTGTTGGTCATTAAGCTGCCTCAACCTTGCTGCCACAAATTTACCGAAAAAATGTAATTCATCATCATCTTCTGCATCAAGATACTTCTCTGCTTTTTCAAGAGTCTTTGCTTTGGAAATTCAAGATGGCGTTTTTTCTTATTACGAGATACATGAACATGTGTCTTGAAAGAAGACGCAGCTGCCCTTGACTTCTCACCTGTCCCAGATATCTCTAAGCAGGCGGAAGTAGGCCTAGATGGTTCCGGTGTAGATTCCCCTGCAGTATCTGAAGATATTTCTTCATCACCCTGAAATAAATTGTGAAATGTAAACACAATATAATTAGTCACAATTGATATGTGTGCGTGTGTGTGTGATATTGATTAACATATGCATGTGTTTTCAAGTTTGCCACTTTTTTTTTTTTTCTTTGCAGTCCCTACAACCAGTGGAGAGTGGAAAAAAATTGCCAATGACTTCTATCTTTTATGGAATTTTCCCAATTGTGGTGGAGCAATTGATGGCATAACATGTATCTATTGTACCCCCTTCTAACAGTGGATCATATTACTTCAATTATAAAGGTTACTTCAGCGTCGTTCTCATGGCAATAGTAAATGCTAATTTAGAGTTTTTGATGGTTGATGTGGGCAAGAATGGTCGCATTTCAGATGGAGGAATAATTGAAGACACCGTTTTTCACAAAAAGTTAATAGAAGGTACTTTAAATTTGCCCCAAATAATGAAACCAAATATGGTTTGAACTTCGTGTTTATAGGGGACGAAGCTTTTGCGCTTCACGGGCACTTGCTAAAACCTTTCCCCCAGAGAGAATTAACTTATGAAAAGAAAATTTACAAAATGCGTTTGGTGTACTATCCAATGTATTTCGAGTTTTTCCACACATCCATCGCCTTGAAACCAGAAAAAATTGACCGTGTTGTTTTGGCAAGCTGTGTACTTCATAATTTCTTACGGAGAAATTGCAGGAATTCCTACACTCCTCTAAATATGACTGACTTTGAAAACATTGAAAGTGGCATTGTATCGGATGCAGACTGGAGAAAGGACTCAAATGATGCCCACTTCACAAATCTTCAGGCATTAGGTCAACGAAATGCCAGTGATGCAGCCAAAAATGCTAGGCTGTCATATGTTGCATATTTCAATGGTGATGGCAAAGTACCATGGCAAGATAGACTGATAAAATAATGTTATGTACCAATACAATGCATGTAGAGTATACAATGTGTTTAATAAATAAATATAGTGTGTGTATTGAAACTAAATAAATGTCTACTCACTTTTGGGTCTGCGGGTTTTTCTTGAGAATCCTGATTTTGTTGATCTTGCAAGTTCGAGGTTGATTCCCGAGGGAGTTTCTTGGTCAGCTGTAAAAAGCAATAAATCAAAATACCACAACTTGGGCACATACACTTCATCTTCTCCTGCACCCGATTTCTTCGATTCCCGAATTTTTTTCAACTCTTTACGAAATGATCCCCTGAATGTGGCAATTTTTGGCTTTCACAAAATCTATATTTGCCTCTGTATCTATTTCTTTACTATATTCCAGTAATTGCTCATAAGCTGCTCCCCTTTTTCTTCTATTAGAATAATCCGGACTTCGTATTTTCCACAAGCAAGGAAGTGCTCTGTACAGCTCCAAAAACTCACGAATGAAATCGTGAGGTAAATACTTGACTGACTGCGACATCCTTTCACGACAGCAGTACTGACCTGACTCCTACGAGGAAAAAAATAGGGCGATCGAGTCTGAGTACTTTGCAGATATTGTACATGTTGAAACTTTGCCTCAGTTCCTTCCCAAAACCCACAGCGCGACGCGCCAATCAGTTCAACATTGCTGAAAGGACGACGCGACAGGCCTGGCTCGACAGGACTGGCATCAATAGGCCCCCATACACGTTAGGGCGATCGAGTCTGAGTACTCTGCAGGTATTGTACATGTTGAAACTTTGCCTCAGTCCTTCCCAAAACCCACAGCGCGACGCGCCAATCAGTTCAACATGCTGAAAGGACGACGCGACAGGCCTGGCTCGACAGGACTGGCATCAACAGGCCCCATACACGTTAGGGCGATCGAGTCTGAGTACTCTGCAGGTATTGTACATGTTGAAACTTTGCCTCAGTCCTTCCCAAAACCCACAGCGCGACGCGCCAATCAGTTCAACATGCTGAAAGGACGACGCGACAGGCCTGGCTCGACAGGACTGGCATCAATAGGCCCCATACACGTTAGGGGCGATCGAGTCTGAGTACTCTGCAGGTATTAGTACATGTTGAAACTTTGCCTCAGTCCCTTCCCAAAACCCACAGCGCGACGCGCCAATCAGTTCAACATGCTGAAAGGACGACGCGACAGGCCTGGCTCGACAGGGACTGGCATCAATAGGCCCCATACACGTTAAAGACTGACCGGTTTCGCGCCAGTCACTATGAAATCCGCGCGCCAAGTCTGCGTACGTGTATGGCCACCTTAAGGAGTCTTAAGATTATCTCTCTCTCTCTCTCTCTCTCTTCTCTCTCTCTCCTTGTATAAACAAATATCGTTTAGCAAATAAGCAAATTTTATAGTTATATTTTCGTTTTTCAGGTACAATGCCAGTTTTGCAACATAGTGACTGCCACTGAACGTCTGAGCTTGTCGGCATATGACCCCCCATAGTCCTCTACATGGGCGGGAGCAAAAAGATACCAATCTTTTTGTGATGGCCGATGTGGTAACGTCCCTGACAAGTGATCTCCAGACTGGGGATCAAGTCCTGGTCAAACTCGTTACGTTAGTTCCTTTAGTGTCTGCAACCTCACCATCCTTGTCAACTAAGGATAGGGGAGGGGGGATTTGAAGGAGCCTATAGGTCCATCTGCTGACTCAGCCATAGCCTGGCCCTCCCTGGTCCCGGCTTAGATGGATAAGGGCTTGGGTGCTGATCATATGTAATATAGCCAGTCTCTAGGGCATTATCCTGCTTGCTAGGGGAATGTCATTGTCCCTTGCCTCTGCCATACATGAGCGGCCTTTAAGCCTTTAAACCTTTAATATTGTCCTTGACTCTGCCTTCAAACTTTTAAATATTTTAAACACATTCTGTGTTTACCTTCTCTTAAGCTTTAAAATCGGTATGTGAACCCAACATATGTAAAATATGGCGTATTTGGTATGTACTTCCTTTATCTCTTCCCTTGCCTATAATAAAACGAATGTATATTTCATATTATGCTGTACTGTTTTAACTGTCAGTTTCTGAAAAGGAAGAAATATACTCAAATAATAAAAAAAAACTTTATTAGCTAATTAGCTACGGCTTTTTGTGTGTGTTTGGTTGTCGGACAAATCCCACTGATTTCAAATTCGTTTTACACCAGCTGTCAATCAACATTTCTTTGTGATTTATTCAGAGGAAATGGAAATCATACCATGAGTACAGTAGTTAGCTCCAGGTTCTCTGTTTTTTTTTTTTTCTTTTTTTTTTTCGAAAGCAAAGCCGGAATTTTTGCTCATTTGTTTTTCATAACAACTGTTGTATTTTGGTTTGAGCCAAATGGAATATTTCATGTATAAGCTATTTTGAATGTTCCCAAGTTAGTGCCAGTTTGCCTGTTTCTAAACAGTGTTTAGCAAGTGGGAAAGTGAAGGGAATGGATTATAAAACAATTTACACATAAAGCGATGTGTTTGTGTTACTTATTTTGCAATTTTCAACGAGAAGCATATTTTCAAGTAAGTGAGTCTCAAGAGGTAAAAATAAGATCTCTCTCTCTCTCTCTCTCTCTCTCTCTCTCTCTCTCTCTCTCTCTAAAAGTGGTTTAAATTTCCATAAGTAACATTGAACTAAATACATTTGCGTCAAATCAAGGCCCCTAACCACACCTCCCAGAAAGAGAGAGAGAGAGAGAGAGAGAGAGAGAGAGAGAGAGAGAGAGAGAGAGAGAGAGAGAGAGAGAGAGATTGCATCCTTAACCATAATTCGGGAAGAGGGCTGACCAAACCAGTTTCTTCTCCTTCAAACAAACTAGTTACTTTTGCTTCATCTGTCTTCGTAAAGTGTTTAATTTGCAGGTGAATATATTTTCCTTCGTCCTCGAAAAGTGGAAATCCTTTTCTTTGGGCTTCGTTTTATGGCTTCTCTCGAAGCCAATTCACAAAAGAATTCTTCCGAAAACAGGGAGCTTTATCTTCTTCATGGTTATATTCTGTTTATATTTCGAAACGCTCTGTTTGTTTTCGTTTTCTTCGAATCTCACTTTCCACAGAGCAAATATGTCTGAGGTCGTGGGTTAGTTAATTCGATTTCTTAATTGGGTTAGATTTATTTTTCAATAATGAAAGGTTTAGAAATAGTTTAATTTGGTACTTTTGGGGCGTTTTTCTTTTCGAAAGTTGTGGCTTTGTTGCCAATAGTTGCAATATGCAATATGCATCATGGGTAAGGAATCAGTATATATATAAAGAGCAAGTGTCTGCCTATCTATATATATGGATATATATATATATATATATATATACTTACTTATTTATTTAATTCCCGTCACGCTGATATATATATATATATATATATACATACATTTCTTTTTTGTCATGCTGAGCGACATACCAAACGTAAGACTACACGGTTTCTCCACGTCTTTCGGGTAGAAATAGAAGGAGTAGACATACCATAGTGAAAGAGGGTATTCGAAGAGGTACATTCTTAAACAACAATCTTTCACAAATTACCCAAACTGCCGTGTTGTAGTTAGGAAAATGGGAAGGTGTGAGAAGGGTTGAATCTGTGTGTGTGCGCGTGTGTGTGTGCATATCTATCTAAATATTTAGCCATCATTTTGACGGATCGCGTAAACTAGATACAGAATATAGAAAATATACCCAAACCACTAAATAGATTTTGTGGAAGAGCCAGTCATGTGGCATTGAAGAGGTAGAGGATACATTTATAAGGACTCGGATACATGTATGGGTTACACGTATTCATCCAGGATACATGCACGTTTCCTGATGTATATATGAACGCAGGATTCACATATAAATTTAGACCGTGATACATTTATAAAATTCAGATATATATATATATATATATATACAGTATATGTATATATATTGATCTTTTGAAAAAAAATTCTAAAATTCAGATACATATATATATATATATATATATATTGACAATTTAAAAATATATATATCTAATTGTATCATCTGCCTGTCTGTCAACTTGTAATAAAAAAAAAAACATTTATTTGCTCACCTGTTTGTTTATCAGTATATCTATTTCATGTACGCATACAAATAAACATAATATTTTTGCAACTATGATTCTATTCCAAAATCAGTTCGAATAGCAAAATTCTAGTTTTCAAATCTGATCCTTTTGAAAAAAAAAAAATAATCCTCAAATCTTCTCTACTTTACCTTTTCTCACTACGATAAAAAGGTTTCCTGTCTAATGAATGACGCGATACAGATTTGTTATATATATATATATATATATACATATACACACACACATATATATATATATATATATACATATATATATATATATATACACACACATATATATATATACATATATATATATATATATATACACACACACACATATATATATATATATATACACACACATATATATATATATATACACACATATATATATATTTATATACATATATATATATATATATATATTTATATATATACCATTATTATAAACTCACTTCATTCCTGGAATGGATATAAATTTACTTTTTTAACGTGAAATAAATCTGCGTAAACTTTTCGTGAAAATATATTTAATCTACTTCCCTCATAATCACATTTAAACGTACATTTCCATTATAAAATAGATATACTTTATCTCTTTGAGAGAAAAGAAAAATATGAATATATTTTTTTTCATTCTAAAATTAGATTCTAAAATTAGTTGTATATTTAATTATTCAACGGAGAATTATTGTAAATTGAAGTGATCACATCGTAATCATAATCAAGTTTCTGAACGTAAAATAATAAAGAGATGTTACTTTTTTATACCACAAAATAAATATAAACTTAAAAATTTTTTCAAAAAAATCTATATACATTTCCTCCACATTATTATGAGCTTTAATTACTTACCCAAGAGTAAAACTATAATTCTTTTATAATTTAACATAAACCAAAATTTTATTATCTTACCATTGTATAAATCTGCCTACTTTTCCAATTTAATCTACTTTTGTATCGTAAAATATACCATTATTTTGCTCTTTCTTCCAAAAAATGGATATAAAGCTACATTTACAAGTTTAAAATGATACAATATTTTGCCTTTTCAACCATTAATTAATGAAATAAACCTAAATATTCTTTTGCAGCCTAAAACAAATCGATATTTTGCTTTTTCAAACTTAAAATAAACCTAGAGCTACATTTACAAGTTTAAAATAAATCAATATTTTGTCTTTTCAACACTAATTAATTAAATAAACCTAAATTTTCTTTGACTACCTAAAACAAATAGATATTTTGAATTTTCAAACTTAAAATAAACTTAGAGCTACATTTACAACTGTAAAATATACCCAGGGTAGGTTTTTCCAACCATAAAATTAACTTGAAGCTGCATTAGAATAACTCTCCTCTTCCAACCCGGAAAAGGGGTTTCTTAAGTAATAAATCCAACGAAAGTCATAATCTTGATAAAAAAAAAAAAAAAAGAACCAGGTCAACCCCTTTTCCTACATCCCTTTCAAATGCAATACATTGAGAAACCTCCACCTAACCCCCCCCCCCCCTTCAAACTCCCTCAATCCCTTTATCACGCAACACGCCCTCCCCAGCCCCACCCACCCCCCGAAAAAGAAAAAAAATAGAAATACTGTTACTTATAAAATATTTTCGGTGATATTTAAGTATAAGCCCTTGTTCCAATATGGGTAAATTGTGCGAGGTAGGGAGTAGGTTGGTGGGGCTAAGGGGTAGGGGTAAGGGGGGAGGGGAGGGGGGTCAAATTGGGTATAACATGCGTGGGCGTGTCAATTGAATATTAGGACGAGAAAGAGAGAGAGAGAGAGAGAGAGAGAGAGAGAGAGAGAGAGAGATTTTATTGCCTTAATTTTACGTAGTAATTAGGATATACATTTTCAATATTCTCAGAGAGAGAGAGAGAGAGAGAGAGAGAGAGAGAGAATTTTATTGCTTTAATTTTACGTAGTAATTAGGATATACATTTTCAATATTCTCAGAGAGAGAGAGAGAGAGAGAGAGAGAGAGAGAGAGATTTTATTGCTTTAATTTTACGTAGTAATTAGGATATACATTTTTAATATTCTGAGAGAGAGAGAGAGAGAGAGAGAGAGAGAGAGAGAGAATTTTAAAACCTTAATTTTACTTAGTGATTAGCACATACATGTTTAATATTCTTAGAGAGAGAGAGAGAGAGGGAGAGAGAGAGAGAGAGAGAGAGAGAGAGAGAGAGAGACTAGTCTAAAGGGGAAAGCCCGCGGGCGTGGGTGGAGTATGAGGTCAGAGGTCACTGGGCCGTCGTGAGTACCAATGAAGAGAATGGAGCTTTCAGAAGAAAGGAGAAATACAAGGGGGTAATGTAGGCGTGGGCTGGGGAAGGCGATAGGGAGGGGTTGAAAGGTGTTAAGGGGGAAAGGGGGGGGGTGGGTTAGGGTGAATTTGGGGGGTGGGTGTGATTATGTCAGGGTGAGGGCCAACTGGTCCTTTTAGAAAGGATGGCCGATTGCCCAGATTCTGGCTGCTCCAGATAATTTTTGGCAAGCATCCTTCAGGAATTGTGCAAATTCCATCTCGTTGCAGCGCGGTGGTAAACCAGAATGTGCGCTTCGTGTGCATCCATACATACACACACACACACCCATATATACATACATATACAAATATATGTATATATCCATATGTGTGTATATATATATATGCATATATATATATATATATATATATGCATATATACATACATACACAGGAATATATATAATATATAAATACAGTATATGTGTGCATATACTGTATAGCCCAAATGCAATATAATGAACATGAAAGAAATTCGCCAGCCATTCAATATCTTGAGTATGTTGTATATTATAGTTTTAAAGAAGGTTCCCAATAATATATACATACACATATATTCATATATACAGTACATACATACATACATATATATATATATATATATATATATATATATATATATGCGAATTCAAAAGTGAAACGGCTAGAAAACTTTGGAACTACCCAAGCTTTATCCAGGCAAGGAAAGGGATTCAGATGCATTTCTAGAAATACAGTAGATAAATAAATAAATAAATTATACAATCATAAACACATAAATACTATATATAGCTAAGTAAATTCCACTTTAGTCGACTGTAGTGGGTCGCAACGAGTGTAACCGATGGCGCAGGGCTTGCAACCCTTCTCTAAAAATTCATAAGAAACCGGTAGATTAACATCTAAAGGTTAAAGGTGTCTGGTTTTAGTTCTAGTTTCATCAGAATAGATACTCACCAGAACGTCAGCTGGGCAAGCCCAACTCCCCACTATGATGCCAAACAACAAAAGTGGCCGCTACAGTAAACAGCTTAATCTCATGGTCCCGGACTGGGATCGATCTGCTGCCATGCGAATGCGAGGCGAACATGTTACCACTGTACTAGTCAGGAGGATAGGGATACGTTTGCTGCGTCTTTCTGAGAAATTTAGTTTATTTTGCCTTTTGCGTCTGTGGTTACTCACTCTGAAGTGCCCCAAACAAATAGGACCATGAGAGAGAGAGAGAGAGAGAGAGAGAGAGAGAGAGAGATGATATTTGTTCATGTTTTCAAATTACGACCTAGAGATCAGTTCGGCTGTGGTACCGTTTCATACAGAAATTTTATGAATTCAAAACATTTCTAATTAACAATTAGAATAAAATTTATAGCATTTCTAATTTACTGTCAGATTAATTGGCATCCAAGATTATAATCAGGCGTTAATCAATTATTAGGTAATTGATAATAAAATTGACTAATAGGTCTATCTTAGAAAATTATAGGTTACGATCATATTCCTATAAGTTGTGAAATGCCATAATATGTCTTATGGTGCTGGATACAAATTCAGTACCTGAATTTTATCTTAATATTTTACTGTTTTTTAAAGTATTTTATTTTAATTGTTAATTACTTCTCTTGTAGTTTATTTATTTCCTTATTTCCTTTCATCACTGGGCTTTTCCCTGTTGGAGCCATTGGGTTTATAGCATCTTGCTTTCCCAACTAGGGTTGTAGCTTAGCAAATAATAATAATAATAATAATAATAATAATAATAATAATAATAATAATAACAATAAAGTTGATCGGGAAGCTGGCATAAATCATGTATTCGTCTACTTAAGGAAAAATATAATGCAAATAATAATGTTAACCTTTCAAGGTTTTTTTTTTTTAGTTACCTCATGAAGAATGGAACAGAATTTAGGACAAACAGAAGTCTGAAAAGCATTCTGAAGTTCAACATGGGAAATTAGCAGATGATGTCATACCGAATGAAGAATAGGCGTCAAGCGTAACTTCGATGTATGATGTCACTTGTTTGCTATTACTAGTGACTTCAATTCACTTTTTTTTTTTTTTTTTTTTTTTTTTTCATGAATCTTCTATTAGTGTCTGTAAAAGCTGTTGTTGCTTGAAGTCAGAGACTACAGATGATGAAACTAATTGATTGATTGATTAATATATCATGACATCGCACGAATATTACCCATAATTCATTAGAACTGATACATTAGTTACATAATGAGCTTATTTGATTGCAGAATGACCTTACTACAGATGAATAGAGGTGGTTGGAATTATGGTGACGTAATCAAAATTTTAGTAACCCACCCACCCTCTCTCTCCCTCTCTCTCTTTCTCTCTCTCTCTCTCTCTTCCTGGTGTTGTTGGTAACGCACTCAGCTGTCAATCTGAGTGGCCTGTATTCAACTTGCTAATGGCTTTACTATAGCTGAATGAAGGTGGTTGGAATTGTGGTGACGTAATCAGAATTTTAGTAACTCTCTCTCTCTCTGGTGTTGTTGGTAACGCACTCAGCTGTCAATCTGAGTGGCTTGTATTCAACTTGCTAATGGCTTTACTATAGCTAAATGAAGGTGGTTGGAATTGTCGTGACGAAATCAGAATTTTAGTAACCCACCCTCTCTCTCTCTCTCTCTCTCTCTCTCTCTCTCTCTGTTCCTGGTGTTGTTGGTAACGCACTCAGTTGGCAATCTGAGTGACCCGTGTTCCAATTGGTATATACTCTATAATACTGCATAACTCTGTTTATCTAGGCAATTACTTATGTACCTTGATGTTAGTTAACTGTTGTGGGTCACAGCCATGGTGGCGAGAGAAATATAGACAAACGAGTGTTTGGTGTTCCGTTAAACAAAAGAAGTACTGTATGTAGTATACATTTATTATGAAAATGGAAGATCTTAAGAATGTATTCCGTCTGGATAAAACCATTCTTAAGATATTATTAAATTCTCTCTCTCTCTCTCTCTCTCTCTCTCTCTCTCTCTCTCATTCTTAAGAGATTATTAAAACGTTATCTCTCTCTTACATTCTGAAGAGATTATTGAAATGCTCTCTCTCTCTCTCTCTCTCTCTCTCTCTCTCTCAGTAAACTTTGACTACATTTCCATGAACCATCGGAAAAACTTCTAGAAATAACTTTTAAAACCAAGTTGACCATCTCTATCTCCCATTTAGGATCAACAGGTGAATTCCATATAAACATCTTAACGGTGTCTTACTTTGGGATTAAAATCAGGCTCCAACCACTGTTTTTTTTTCTCCCTTGTTTTCGTTTTCCGTGTTTCTTATTATTTTTCTTCATTCAAAAATCATCCCTGTGTTCTTTAAATATACATAAAAACATCTTGGGCCCGTTTGGTATATATATATATATATATATATGTATATATATATACATACATACATACATACACAGTATATATATATATATATATATACATACATACATACATATATATATATATATATATATTTTTTTCAAAATCATGCCTGGACTAATTACAGCACTTGGAGCACTAGTACCATTAACCTTTTTACAAAAAAATCTGAAAAAAAAAAATATGTAAAATACTTCAAAAAATATATTTATGATGCAAAATTTTGAATGAAAAATTCATAACCAATCATTATTCTTTACCAACAGACTTCTATTGAAATATATTCCCGTTAAATAAATAAATGAAAGAATATTCCATCGTCATTAAAACAACAACTCCTTACCTTCCCAAACCCAATAAGTCCACCCAACCCAAATTTGGCGGATAATGCAAAGACCTCTTTTATGTACTTGTTCTTCCTCCCTTTCCTTGAGAACAACAATCGCTCGTCTATAGTTATCTTCCTAATCATCATCATGATTACGTTACTCTCATCCTCTTGCGACCTGTTATTTAACGAAAGGTCTATAGATTAAGGCTATAGACCTTGATTTAACATGCATTTAAGTTACTAAGTACTCTCCCTCTTTATCATCCATCTTTCCTATGTGCTTGGGAAAAAAAATATACATCATAGTATATTTGCATAAATAGTTTTTTATTCTACATATACCATATTTACAATTGAATTTTTTACTGTTTATCTATATGTTTTAAAATAAGAATTACATCGACTCATGAATACCTTTTTAATAGTTTTAAATCCTGTTTCATTTACATTAAACGTATTCATCATTCTGCTTTTAATATATTTAAGTAATTTTGGGTCAGTACTTGAAAATCCCAAGTATCTTCCCATCCATATCTTTGCAATTCCCAGACCATTTTTTTTCAACACGACGCCAATATTTTCTTACGCGTAGATAAGATAAAACCTTCATAACTCCTTCACGCGTCCTTCTTCCCACTATTTCCACCCTTTTCCCCAAGGGTCCTTCGGCCTCAGCGCCCTTAAAAGGGCGCGAATAACACAAATAGGGCGTCTTAGGAACTTGATTCACCGCGAGAGCATTTCCTGCCTGAATCAGCGGCGTCATTGAGGCACGTCTTCTCTAACACCCCCTCCCTTTCCCCCTACCCCCAATCCCCCATTTCCTCCCTCCCCCAACCCTCCATAGCCTTTATTTGGGCATGAAAACACGGCATCCATTCTTTTGCCATATGGTTCATTCGATGGAGTCGGATTAAAAATGGATATATGAGTCGTCGATTCTCTGAAGATGTCTGTGAGGGTCTTTTTCTACTCCATTTCTCAAGGGAGTTTTTTTTTTTTTCTTTTTTTAATCATGCTGCCGTGGTTTATGATTATTATAATTTTAATCCCAACCGTGGGATTGACGTTTAAGGAGCGTGGGTAAAAAAAAAGAAAAAAAAAGAAAAAAAAAACCAAAAAACAAGAGGAGGAATACAAAAACAAAAAAATATAGTACTGTGAAGCGAAGCTGGACCGTGAACTAAATTATTGCATCTAACAATATAGATTCCGAGGAAATAATAAATAGAAAAAATTAGTTGATTCTAGAAAGTAATGAAGAAATTAAAAACATGGAAAACTAAGCCCATAAAATGGAAACTAAGGCATGTATAGGATAAAAACGGGGAAAATTTAATTACCAATAAAAATGAGTGGAAAAATCAGAATTCTAAGCAAGACATTAAAAGTTAACTAAATAGGGAAATTGATAAAATACTTGATTTCCATTTTTAATAAAGAAAAAAAGATAGTACCATACTACACGCAGGGAGTAACTATCATTCTAATGAACAACAACAGATATTACAATATTAACAGACAAGGTAATTATTTTTCTTATAAACAGAAAAAAATATTACTATACTAATACCCAGAGTAATTAGCATTCTAATAAACAAAAACAGACATTACCAGAGAGAGAGAGAGAGAGAGAGAGAGAGAGAGAGAGAGAGAGAGAGAATTAGCAACACGCTCACCCTTAGTGTTTAAAATAACTGAATATCTCGTAATCACATTATTTTTAAAATTCCCGCACAAGGGACCAATCTGTGCAAGGCAGTGCATTCCAGCCTTGCATTGTGTATGAAAATAGCGCCCAATCACTCGCACAATGAAGTGCTTTTGTGCTCGCCTATGTGTGGGCTGGCATTGTACAGGCACAAGGTAAGCTCTGTTGCAAGGCCTTGCCGTCAACGACAAAAGCAACACAGTGCTTGCATTGTGTGTACTTGTTTCCTATTTGTTTTCTTTTAGCGCTTCCATCTCTACCTTTTTTGTTTTATAACAATCTCTCTCTCCTCGGGCGCATATCCTGTGTTCGTGCTTGCGAGGAACATAAAGCTTGTTCTTTCTAAGTATGAGAAAGCACAACATAATAGGTTTATTGTCAGGGGGCCATCTGACCTCTCTCTCTCTCTCTCTCTCTCTCTCTCTCTATATATATATATATATATGTTATATATATATATATATATATATGCATGTGTGTATATAGAGGATATATATACTATATATTTACATTATTATGTATGCATATACATGGTGTGTGTATTGTACCTCACTTGGACATCACTAGGGTCTCTCTCTCTCTCTCTCTCTCTCTCTCTCTCGAGGGAAATGGTAGCGAGGTCGTATGGAAAGCGAGAGTATCTATTTTCGACCGTGTAACCTTTTCTTAAAAAATTCAAAATTGTCTCGCCAAGTTAATCCTCAGTCAAGAGAAATGAAAACCCATTAAATTGTTTTCTGTCTTTCTAATAATAAAAATTATCTGAAACCAATGTTCAACGATACCTATATTTAACATTCTTAAGCATTCCAATATCTAATCCAGGAAGTTATAACAAATCATCAAAGGCTAAAAGGTAACTCATGAATATATACATATGATCAGTGCCAAAACCCCATCTCTATCAAGCTACGATCAGGGAGGACCAGGCAATGGCTGCTGATGACTCAACAGGTGGACCTATAAGCTCTCCCAAACCCCCTAGCTAACAAGGAGGCTGAGGTTACAGATACTACTAAAATTTATCGAGCTTGAGCGGATCTCGAACTCATTTCCAACAGACTGCAATGCAGGGATGTTTCCAATAGGCCACCATTATATAACACAAATCCTTCATCTTACTCCTTCCTTTGGCGAAGCAAGAAAGGATCGCCAAATCTGAACACTACACAACAAAATTATTTCCTTTACGACAGATAAGGAAAATATGTTTTAGTAGACTTCCAAACACCATGTACAGTTGGATACATGAATTCCTAGCACACCTCACTCTGAAGAAGTGCGCTCTGCCACACCCTTACTCCGCCGCGAGTAACCAAGCAGTGTAGGGAAGAGAACTCAGCTCAGTAAGAGGGTGATAGGGTGCACTTCCTCAAAGTGAGGTGTGCCAAGAATTCCTGTATCCAACTGTACATGATATCAGGACGTGCATTCCAAAACGTTGTAAATCTAAAACTTTTTATTAATCTTATCTCCCACCAACCATTAAATTGATTCATTCCATTCCGGAAAATATTTTAGTAGTTTTACTTCATTAGATGTTACTGTTCTCAAAATATTTTATTTTTGTCTTTGTTTTCTTTCCTCACTGGGCTATTTCCTCTGTTGGAGACCCTGGGCTTATAGCATCCTGCTTTCCCAACTAGGGTTGTAGCTTAGCAAGTAACAACAACAACAACAACAACAACAACAATAATAATAATAATAATAATAATAATAATAATACTCCGCACGTATATCGGCCACACGGTAATCAATACATGAGCGTAACAGGTTAATCTTGAAATGCAAAACCCTGTCAATAGCACGCTTGTATCCCGTGACAAATCAATCGCCAGGCGCCAGAATGCTCTCAGGGCGCGTGTGGAACCGACTGACTGCTGTAATACAGGAGAGGCTCATGAATTCGTGAGTTGGAAAGTCTGGGAATACGTCGCCTGTCCAGCGCGTAGATCACCAGGAAAGACGCTGAATGATTTCAGCTGGTGTGGCCTTCGCAAATTCAGTTATTTCCCGAGTTCAAGAACGATGGCAAATAATTCCGATCTATTTTCTATTTTTCGTCGACAAATGTATCATTCAAAAGAGAAATTGGCGTAAAACAGGGTTCAAGTAATTTATAAGGAATATGATTTGCAAGATATAATTTCATGTTACATGAGAT
>NC_090734.1:149100836-149108336 GCF_036898095.1 Palaemon carinicauda
GTAAATTCTCGGGCCTGAACACCGTGGTAGAATTTATGGAGAGCCGAAAAGAAGAGATATGGTAGAAGTAGATGGAGGGGGAAGAAAGGGATATTACAACTCTAGAGAGAGAGAGAGAGAGAGAGAGAGAGAGAGAGAGAGAGAGTATAACACTCTAAAGATCTAAATTCGAGTAAAGGATATATTAAATAGGGATCAATACTGCAAATATATAAAGAGAGAGAGAGAGAGAGAGAGAGAGAGAGAGAGAAATGTTTTTGTCTGTGAAGCATGCTAGAAAGAAAATTTAAATAGAATTAAATAGACCTCATATACATTCATATATATACAGTATATATATATATATATATATATATTTATATATATATAGATATATATATGTATATGTGTATATACAGTATATTCTTATATAATAAATATATATATGTATATATATATATATATATATAGAGAGAGAGAGAGAGAGAGAGAGAGAGAGAGAGAAAATGTTTTTTGTCTGTGAAGCATGCTAGAAAGAAAATCTAAATAGAATTAAATAGACCTTATATACATTCATATATATACAGTATATATATATGTATATGTGTATATACAGTATATTCATATATAATACATATATATATATATGTATATAAAGAGAGAGAGAGAGAGAGAGAGAGAGAGAGAGAGAGAGAGAAAGTTTTACGCAAGAGAAACAAATACTAAATTGAGATGACACAAAATTAATCAGAAAAACGTTAAATAAGTGACTCAATGTTTCCAACACTTTAATCTTCCATCTTATGTGCTCACGTTAATCTGTTTGATACATTGTACATACACAATGGATATCTATTATCATAACAGAAGAAATATAATAAAAGTCGCGTTTTGTGTTCCTAATTTATTATCAACTATAGTCAATACTTTTTAGTGAGGGAAATTTGCACCGGCTAGCAGGGGTACCCCTTTAGCTCGGAAAACTTTTTTGAACGCTGATTGGTTAGACAAGATGATTCTAACCAATCAGATAGCAGGAAACTTTTCCGAGCTTAAAAGGCACCCTGCTGCGGGTCGGTGCAAATGCGCCTGATTAAAAAAAAAATTAAGTATACTTATGCTAATTTATGCAAACAAGCTATCAGATGTTTATCCCGTCTATATAAATAAACAAACTATTGCTCCACGGATAGACACATACATACCTACAGAAACATACTGTATATACGATATATATTGACATATTTATTTGATTTTAACTACAATTTCGTTACTGTACTTAAAATATTTCATTTTAATTGCTCATCACTTCTCTTGTAGTTCATTTATTTCCTTGTTTCCTTTCCTCACTTGGCTACTTTTCCCCTGTTGAAGCCCTCGGGCTTATAGCATCCTGCTTTTCCAACTAGGGTTGTAGCGTAACTTATAATAATAATAATAAAAATAATAATAATAATAATAATAATAATATAGCCTACTGTGCATATATATATATATATATATATATATTGTGTGTGCTTGCTAGTAGGTTATGTATATGAGAGAAACTGTAAAAAAAAAAAAACGACTATACTTTGAATCGCAATAAATCTGGAGCTAAAATTAACCCATTTATAATTCCAAAAAGATTTGTGGAAAAAAAATAATAAGACAAATATCATGATTTCAAAGTCAATAATCCAAACAAAGCCGCATCAAGCAATTAATGACACCAGCATAAACTTTCTTTTAAGTCTTCTTTCTACCTTATCAATCCCACTGTGTTGCAGGGAGTGTGCGACATTATTGCTAGGTCCAAAAGAGCTAGGCCCAAAAGAGCTAGTACAATTGAGCTAGTGCGACAAAATAGCTAGTTCCATAATAGCTAGTACCAAAATCGCTAATGTGACAAAATAGCTAGTTATACATTTGAGCTGGTACAAAATGAGCTGTTAACCAAAAAATAACTAGTTTCAAGAAAATGGAATGTTATTTCTACTTCATTTTTTCTTTTAATCTTTTTCTTATCTATGGAGAAAAAAGTTAGTAGTATTCCACCCTTCATCATGGAAGTTATAAAGTCCCAGAAAGGAAAAGATTTACTTAGCTACGATGGATATTTGTACCGAAAAAATACAACGAACAAAACCAGCCAGAACTGGAGATGTGTAATGAAGGATTGTAGAGGAACATTGAAAACTGCGCCGAACTACCAAGAAAAGTGTGAAGTAAAAATTGGACAAGAACATAATCATGCCCCAGATCCCACGAGGCAAAGTGTTAGAATTGCTTTAGGGAAAATGAATGAGCAAGCTTCAAATTGTAGTGCACCACCACGAAGAGTTATTGCTACAGTAGTACAAGAGCTGGATGACGAAGCAATGGCTAATGTCCCTAAAAAAAGAGCGCTCCAAAAACGTATTCAACGTAGACGTAAGGCTGAAGGCCATTTTCCTGAACCTTTATCAATTAACGAATTGATAATTCCAGAAGAATTTAAAACTTTTACTTTAAACGGAAATACAGAACCCTTCTTACTGAGTGATGTATCAAGCGATTCAAAACGAATAATCATATTTGCAAGCCAGCATATGCTCGATCAACTTGCTAATTCAAAAATATGGATGTGTGATGGCACTTTCAAAGTCGTTCCTAGATTATTTTATCAATTATATACGATCCATGTTGTTAGAGAAAACTATCTTTTTCCATGTGTTTATGTTATGATGCCTGATAAGGCACAGTCAACGTATGAACGAGTATTTCAGATTTTGAAAGACAAACGCCCAGACTGTGACCCTGAAAACGTAACCGCTCGAGTTAACTTTATTTCCGTCTATTTTCAATCCGCGCCTCTTCTTCCCCCAGTCTCACCTCTCCAACATCTCTCCTTTCCACATCTGTCTATCTGATCCGCAGACGTTCCACACTCCCCCTCCCTATCATTGAAATGTTCTTGGCTCTCTTGATATGTTCCATCACCTCTCTCCTTATTATATGGCCATAGTATCTCCGACGAGCTTCCTTAACCTTCTCCTTTACATCACATATACCACACATTCTTCCTATATCTTGATTCTCCCTACTTTCCAGGAGTGATATTCCAGCAATCCATCTCACCCTCCTCATCTCGGTTTTTACTAACAGACCCTCTTCTTTCCTCCTAAGTGACCAAGATTCTGCCTTATATAAGAGTCTGGGCTTGATAACCATCTTATAAATCTAGATTTTGAGCCTTAATGGCATTTTCTTGTCCAAAACTACTCCAGTTACTTCTCTCTATTTTTACCTTGCTTCTTTTACTCTCTGTCTTAAAGGTCTTAAAGGCCGCTCATGAATGGCAGAGGCAAGGGACAGTGCTATTGCTTTATCAAGCAGGACAATGCCCTAGAGACTGATCATATATAAATATGATTAGTGCCTAAGGCCCCTCTCCACCAAAGCTAGGAACAAGGAGGGCCAGGCAATGGTTGCTGATGACTCAGCAGATAGACCTATAGACTCCCCCAAACCCCCCATCCTTAGCTCACAAGGATGGTAAGGGTGCAGCGACCAAAGGTACTAACGAGTTTAAGTGGTACTCGAACCCCAGCCTGGCGATCACCAGTCTGGGACGTTACCAGATCGGCCACCACAACCCCGTCTCACTGCTTTATCAGTATATCCCTCCTTTGTTATTATTGATCCCACGTAATTAAACCCATTGGTCTATTTTAGCAGTGTACCATCTTACAGTTGACTGTTTACTTCTTCATGCCTTTCTCTACTACTAATCATTTTCTTCGCCAAAATCTTGCGAAGAATATGTATTCATCCCTGCCATCTTTTTTTTTTCTTTTTTTCCCTTGTAAGCAACTTTAAACAAAAACTACAGTGCCGATTTTGACCAAACTCGATAGTCATGTTGGTTATGACCTAATGATGAATCTGTAACATTTATAATGTAGAAAATCAAAGTACAAGAATGCATTGTAGTTACCAGCAAAATAAGACTGCTCGGAGTGGCGAAGATATGCTCTCTACCGAGTGGCTCTAGTTACCACTCTCTTTTCAATGTTTACCTTCAATCCTTTCCTTTCAAAGGATCTTTTCTGATGTAAAAGAAAGTACGCGATTAAGAGTGACAGAGGTTACTTGCTCGGAGGCCCGCATCCATTCTCATTTCATTCACAGGTTATAGTACAGAGCACGTGTTAGGCTGTAGTGCAGGATAATTTACAACAATGACAACAATAACTGAGGATTGTGGTGGCCGATATGGTAACGTCCCTCACTGGTGATCGCCAGACTGGGGTTCGAGTCTCGCTCAAACTCGTCAGTTTCTTTGGTCGCTGCAACCTCAACATGCTTGTAAGCTAAGGATTATGGGTTTGGGGAAGCCTATAGGTCTATCTGCTGAGTCATCAGCAGCCATGACCTGGCCCTCCTTGATCCTAGCTTAGGTAGAGAGGGGCTTGGGCGCTCATCATATGTATATATGGTCAGTCTCTAGGGCATTGTCCTGCTTGATAGGGCAATGTCACTCTCCCTTGCCTCTGCCATTCATGAGTGGCCTTTAAACCTTAAACATATTCCACGTTCAACCAAGCACGATTAAGTGCAGAGGGTGTGCATGAGTATACGTTGTGATTAAACGCACGCCGTAAGTCGTACTCAATAAGGAGTACGTAACGTGACTTGGAGCCCTCATAAATTTCGTACCTACGAGGTAGGTTTTAAAAGTTTTCCTCTACTGGTTTTTCTTTACGATATCCGCTTGACCATAAAGATAGACAATTAGTCTCTGACACAGTAATGAAATTGTTTCCGCAATTGCAGTAAAAAAAAAAAAGAAAAAAAAAATCATTGCAGGGAAAAAAGGGGGAACATTTCTGTACTTGTGTCTTGTTTTTTTTATTTCTGTTCGCTTTGTCTTAGAGTACACTGAAACAAAGAAGGCGGTAATTTGAAATATATACATAGTCAATTCTTTTAAATTTGTATCCCCCCAAAAAGGTAAAATAATTTAACCATATTAATATATTCTTTAATTTGGTATCCTACTTTTCTGAAGCTTTTGTTTTGCAGTGAACTAGAAATGGCTGCATTTGTTGTTATTGTTTTCGTCTTCTATAGTGAACTGAAAAAATAACATCTAAATATTTATTTTAAAATTGTTATTGTTCTTAAAATATTTTATCTTAATTGTTAACTATTTCTTTTATAGTTTGTTTATTTCCTTAATTTATTTCCTCACTGGACTGCTGGAGCCCTTGGGCTTATAGCATCCTGGGTTTCCAACTAGGGTTGTAGCTTAGTAAGTAATAATTATAATAATATGAAATTATAGTATTTAACAGACTCTAGATAGTAAAGATAACGAACTAAGAAACGCATGCGAGGGTCTAAATTCGCAATGCCAAAATAACTATAAACAATAACCTGATAAAAAAAAAAAAAAAAAAAAAAAAATTATCATCTACGTCTATTGACACAAAGGGCCTCCAATGATAATAATAATAATAATAATAATAATAATAATAATAATAATAATAATAATGATAATAATAATAATAATCATAATAATAACAACAACAACAACAACAACAACAACAACAACAAAAACAACAATAATAATAATAATAATAATAATAATAATAACAACGTACGCCATGCTTTCACTCCTTATCGAACCATTTCACCCCCAAGAAAGCAATTATCAAGATAACGCCTCGGGATCTGCGCTACACACTCAAGTGGTTTTATTGCCACTGCTTGCGCACGCACGGACAGACTTTAGGGTCAACCGCTTCACGCAATATAGCCTTTACGTTTTCCTTTTAAATACTTTTTTTTTCGCAATATTTCATTTCCTCGCGCAGGCGCGTGCAAGCATTCCAACCGTTGTGTTGCATTGTGGTGTTAGGTCGCTTTCCCTTGGTTAAATGATAGTAAGTCATTTTTTTATTTTTTTTCGCACTCCCCAAGAGAGATTAGTTCACCAAACGTTCAGCTGGTCTCCACAAGGCACTATAGTCATCTTTTTTTTTAATGAGGCGCATTTGCACTGACTCACAGTTTGGAAAAGTTTAATTGTTTAGACTTGATATGCAGCAATGCTATTAATCCATCCATTTTAGATAGTCAGTCTTCCACGGAATGGTAAAAACAAAAGAAATGAATCGTCATCATCTCCTCTATACGCCTATTGACGCAAAGGGCCTCGGTTAGATTTCGCCAGTCGTCTCTATATTGAGCTTTTAATTCAATACTTCTCCATTCATCATCTCCTACAGCGCGCTTCACAGTCCTCAGCCATGTAGGCCTGGGTCTTCCAACTCTCCTATAGTCAGTTTTTTTAATGAGGCGCATTTGCCCTAACTCGCAAGAGTGCCCTTTTAGCTCGGAAAAGTTTCCTAATCGCTGATATGGTGGACAAAATAATTCTAACCAATCAGCGTTTAGTAAACTTTTCCGAGCTAAAAGGGCACTCTTGCGAGTCAGTGCAAATGCGCCTCATTAAAGAAAATTGACTATAGGAGAGTTGAAAGACCCAGGCCTACATGGCTGAGGACTATGAAGCGCGAAGTAGGAGATGATGAATGGAGAAGTATTGAATTAAAAGCTCAATATAGAGACGACTGGTGAAATCTAACCGAGGCCCTTTGCGTCAATAGGCGTAAGAGGAGATGATGACGATTCGTTTCTTTTGTTTTTACCATTCCGTGGATGATTGATTATCAAATCTAAACAATTTTGAGTGATAATAATAATAATAATAATAATAATAATAATAATAATAATAATAATAATAATAATAATAATAATAATATCTTGGTAGGAGACCCTCCTTCAAACAGGTTGAGTTGAATACTATGGCTGCATCGGCAGAATTCTGCCGATGCAGCAATAATAATAATAATAATAATAATAATAATAATAATAATAATAATAATAATAATAATAATAATAATAATAATAACAATAATAATAATAATAATGGAAACATTTAGTTCCAAATTTCATCCTAAAGAAATATCATCCCATAATTTAATCCAAGTCAGATAAAAACTCAAAAAATGTGTAGTATTAAACCTTAAGAAACAGAAGGCGAGACTACTATAGCCAATTGCACACCTTTGCATTAGATGGTATAATGTGGGAACATCTGAATGCAAAGGATGGTCAAAATTATGAAATATCTCGAACAAAAAGGTCATTGAGCGACGGTGCCTGAAAAATGGAATAAGGAATCCATTAGTCAAAGATGACAGATAGCCGTTTGAGATCAAACAGTTGATCAATAATCATAAAATGGTCGAATATTTAAATTGTAACAATCATTATTATTATTATTATTATTATTATTATTATTATTATTATTATTATTATTATTAGACAAACCGCAACCCTAGATGGAAAAGCAGGATGCTATAAGCCCAGGGGCTCCAACAAGGAAAACAGCCCAGTGAGGAAAGGAAAGAAGGAAAAAAATATTCCAAGAACAGCAACAACATTACAATAAATATCTCCTATATAAACTATGAAAACTTTACCAAAATA
>NC_090734.1:149113336-149145669 GCF_036898095.1 Palaemon carinicauda
TCCTCTATGTTGGGTTTATTTTTCCTTTAGCTTACAATCCCTCAGTGGAATGGTTTGAATGAAAAAAAAAATGTATGAAAATGTAAGTGAATGTATTAAATTTCCCCTTTCCTCAATAATTTTATTAATTTGCAATTCCATCACGAGTTCATAACATTCGTATCGTTCGTCACAAATGTGTGTAAGAAATATTATTGGAAAATTAATGTTATTCACACGAAACTAAACCTTTGAATTTTCATAATAATTGAATTGACAGTTAAAGTAATAACAATAATAATAGTGTTACTATTATTATTATCATCATCATCATCATCATCATCATCATTATTATTATTACTATTATTATTATTATTATTATTATTATTATTATTATTATTATTACTGTTGCTGTTGTTGTTTATAGAAATTCAGAGTATGGTCACATTATTCAATCTTCCTAAACGTACAAGATACATTCACTACAACAATAGCATCATTAGCAAAAACAGCAACAATCAATTGATAAATTTTTTTGCACATTATCGGTGCATAGAAGGATGAATATATCAATAACTGTAAACAACACCTACAATGATAAATGGCAAATATCCACTGGGATACGACACTGTGGTCGATTTGAACTAAAAATCTCGATCGGGTTTGGGTGCAATAAAAAAAGGGGGGGAAAAATCTTCTCTATTGTGATATATATCAGATACATATATTTGATGATTTAGCGTTGTTTTTCAAGTAAGTCAACTTGGGGATTATCCGTTGTATATACTGTATATACAGTTTTATCAATATATTTATTCAGACACTGGTTTTATCGAACTCCGCTTTGAATATTTCACTTTATCATGTTAACAGACATAGAGTATATATTGATCCACAAAATACCCTTTCTGATGAGATTATGAGCACAGGTAATATACTTCACTTAAACCCTACTAATAAACAGTCGAAGGGGTAGCAGAAATACACTTATACGAGGTACTGAAAACAAATAAAAATAAAGACCTTGTAATAAGCAAATGTAAATAAGAAAATAAAAGAACATTTAGCAACTTTATCTTCGGCCGATCCAGATATTGACCAAGTCCAAATACATAAGCACTTTTTTAAGGAATTTATCTGTCGATGCAACCTGAGGTGTGGTAGCCTATTGGAAACTCCCTTCCCTAGCAATATGCTGAACGGGAGTTCGAGACTCGCTCAAGCTTGATAGTTTCTAGTAATGTCTATAACCTCACCGTCCTTCTGAGCTATGGATGGGGAGTTTGGAGGAGCCTATACGTCTACCTGATGAGTCATCATCAGCTATTGCCTGGCTCTCCCTGGTCCTAGCTTGATGGGGCTTGATGGAGAGGGAGGTTGGGCACAGATCATATGGTCAGTCTCTATGGCATTTCTTTCCTTGTCTCTGCCATTCAAGAGCGACCTTTAATCCTTTATGAGATCCAACATAACTTGCATGCAGATGATGCTACTCTCTTTACCTCAACTTAATCTCCTGAATGTAGATCTGGGGTTGCTGAATTCTTTAATTGAGATCTAGTTAAAATTAGTCTAAGGTGAAAATTATGAGACATGATATTGAACTATAACCAAACTCAAAGTATGATTGTAAGTAGGTTGAGGACAGTGGCTACTCAACATCCGGATCTCAGCATTGATAATGTTTCTTTAACTTTGTATAACTTTTAAAATTCTAGGTGTGATTCTCGACGGCAAATTCACTTTTGAGAAACACATTAGGTCTGTGACTTCTTCAATTGCACAAAAGAATGGCTTACTGAGAGAGTCTTTTAAGATTTTCGGGGACCAATCTATTCTGAAGAAGTTCTTTTTTTTTTTTCATTTTTTCATTCTACAGTGTTTCGAATATTGTTCTCCCGTCTGGTCTTCAGCTGCTGAATCTCATCTTAATTCGTTTGAAAAATATTAGCGGTCTATCAAATTTCTCATTGCTGATCCAATTATCAATCTACTATACTCATTTTTTTTTTAATGAGGCGTATTTGCGCTGACTCGCAACGGTGTCCTTTTAGCTCGGAAAAGTTTCCTGCTATCTGACTGGTTAGAATGATCTCGTCCAACCAATCAGCGACCAGGAAATTTCTCCGAGCTAAAAGGGCACCCCTGCGAGTCGGGGCAAATCTGCCTCACTGAAAAGAATTGACTATACTGTCATCCAGTTAGTTCTTTACGCACGTTGCATATTATTTTTTTTTACATTTCTTACCATTCTTCGCATTCAAATCTACTACACCATCTTTTACGTAGTACTACGTACGCAGTTAATTCTAACAGCCTTCCCTTATCCATCATGAGACTCAATAATGCACAGTATTCTAGAGGTTTTATTCCATCTTTGACCAGATTGTGGAATGATGTTCCTAATCGAGCGGTTGAATCGTTGGAAATTCAGAAGCTAAAACTTGCAGCGAACGTTTTTGATGTTGAAGAGGCTAACGTTAAGTATCTCTTCATAGTTTATATATGACAGCTATATTTTAATGCTGTTACTGATCTTAAAATATTCTATGTTAATTATTCATTAATTCTCCTGTATTTATTTATTTCTTTATATCTTTTCCTCACTGGGTTATTTTTCCTTGTTGGAGCCCTTGGGCTTATAGCATCATGCATTTTCAACTATAGTTTAAACTTAATAATAATAATAATAATAATAATAATAATAATAATAATAATAATAATATCTTTATAAATCATGGAAACTCGATTGTAATATATTAAAAAGTTAAGGAAACACGATTGTAATATCTTCATAAATCATGGAAACTTTTTTGTAATATCTTAAGAAACCTCAGAAATTCGATTGTAAGAACTAATCAATCTATAGTTCTAACATAGGAAAACAAATTATGCCCCGGTAATATAGATAAAATTACAGAACACATTTCTGGTAACAAAATGAACACACGACATATGATAACGAAAACTAGACGCTATGATAATAACAATGATGACAAAGTTATACCCCCCCCCAAAAAAAAAAGAAAGAAAGAAAAAACACACAATGGACGCGCGATCATCATACAAAAGACCACAAGTTGAATAACAAAATCATGAGACACAATTATAACAAAAACAATACAGACGCCATAACAACAAAAAGGCACAAAGACCTTAAGAAGAAACATAGAGGAGACGATATGCTAATAAGATTATAAGCCATAAAAACAAGAGTAATAACAATGGAAACAAGAATTATTTTGGATTATTGAAGCAAATTATGATAACAAAACACAGAAGCACAAGGATACTGATATAAGAGATAAAAGAGGCATTATTAGCCAAATTAGCAGAAAATACAATAGATAATGACAACAATAAACAAATAATGAAAACATACGATGACAAATCAAAGTACAAACTGTGATGATGTTAACTAAAGTAATGAGAACTAATTATCAATGTCAACAGAGGCATTTGAAATGATTTTGATGACAAATACAATTGAAATATAACAACAAAGTTTGGTACTAATCAAGACTTAATAATTTGCTGTTCTTGGGTATATGGCAAAGAAAGAGGATAGGTTGATTTAACTACTCTCTTGAACACTACATAAAAGATACACAGTATACACACACAACACAAATACACACATACACACAAATAATATATATATATATATATATATATATATACATATATATATATATATATATATATATATACACACACACACACACACATATATATATATATATACATATACATATATATATATATATATATATATATATATCATCATCATTATTTCCTCCTACGCCTATTGACGCAAAGGTCCTCGGTTAGATTTAGTCAGTCGTCTCTATCTTGAGCCTTTAAATCAATAGTTCTTCATTCCTCACCTCCTACTTCACGTTTCATATATATATATATATATATATATATATATATATATATATATATATATATATACAGGCAGTCACTTTCATGCGTACAAATAACGCAAATATCCGACTATCCCATTTTCACAATTAATTCAAACCGACGCTGAATAATTAACGCATGTTTCCCACTGCCCGTTTGCATAACAAAGAGAGTATTCATCCCTATAAAATACCACATCATAAGACCTTCAAGTGTTGGAAAAACCAACCTCATTAACAAAACACTCCTAATAGCACTTGTCTAGCCTTCATTAAAGACATGTCTAAAACCAATAAAAATAAGTTTATGAGTGAATAATAACATGTTTGGACCGTCAAGAGAGGATTCTATTTTACAGAGGGGCAGGACTCCCTCGACAATGAGTTATCCCGGAGACCAAGAGGGCAACGAGGCACATCTTAACCACGTAAACCACCTCAACAAGGCAATTAGTGTCTCGACGACCATCGCCGAAGATAATTAGAATGTCATCGTTTCAGTAAAAGTTGCTTGATAGTCAAATTTGACTTGGGGGGCAAAAAGAGACGAGAAGAAAGGGCGAAGTACGAAAAATGAGAGAATGTGGCTGGCTCTTTACGAAGGGCAGCGAACGATTTGCATAATGTTCAAAGGTTCGTTGCCAAGCATGAGAGAGAAAAAAATGAACAACAGTAACAACAACAGCAGTAACTGTAGCAGAAAACTAGACGGCTCAAGTGATTCAAAGAACGCTTGCTTCGTTTTACATACATGCATACTGATTTGTAATAAATATAATAATGGTAATAAAATGTTTGGTACTGCAACTCATGTATGAGTTAGGAAAATATATTCATATTTTAACATATGCTTATTTTTCCTATGAATTCTGATTACATAAGTAACGGGTACTTGAATACTCGTTGAACTAGATACAGAAGCACACACGTTTATATATATATATATATATATATATATATATATATATATACATATATATATATATATACATAATATATATACATACATATATATATATATATATATATATATACATATATATATATATATATATATATATATATATATATATGCATATATGTATAAATAAGAGAGCCCTTAAAAGACAAGGAATGGATGAATCTTTTGTAGAACACTTGAAGATATCTATACGAGAACTACATCAGTCTTAAAACTATTTATAGTGAAGAATTCCAATTGAGAAAGGAGTTAGATAGGGAGAACACCATCTCTCTAAAACTATTTATAGTATGCCTAGAAGTTTTTAAGAATATAAATTGGGAAAATTTAAGAATTAATATTAATGAGGAATACTTTAACAACTCAAGATTTGCAGATAACACAGTTCTTTTTATTGAATCATGCAACTAATTACAAAAGATTATAAAAGATTTGAATAGAGAAAGCAGAAATGTAGGACTGAATATGAATATGAGTAAAGATAAGATAATATTCAGTGAAAATACAGAGACAACAAGAAACTTTTAAAGAATATATGTACTTAGGTCAGACAGTAAGAATTTCCCCTGGCCATGAAACCGAATTTAAAAGAAGGATAAGCATAGGATGGAAAGCTTTTGGTAAGCAAAATGAGTTTATAAAATGTAAAATGCTACTTTCTATAAAAAGAAAAGTATTAAATCTGATGGTCCTTCCAGGTTTAAACTTATCCATCAGAAACTTGGAGGCTTAGTAAAGCCTTAGGACATAAGTTAGTCACAACTCAAAGAGCTATGGAAAGAATAATGATTGGAATAACACTAAGAGACAGAAAAAGAGCACCATGGATACGAGAGGAAACTAAAGTTGAGGGTATTCTAACAGCATGTAAGGAAAAGTAATAGGTATGGGCAGGGCATATGATGTGAATTACAGATGATGGATGGACATTAAGAATATCAGAGTGGGTTCCTAGAGACTGCAAAAGCTGGGAAGGAAGAGAAGTCGATGGATTGACGAGCTAAAAAAAACTTGTGGGTATACTGGCATAAAAAGGTCATAAAGAGATGGGAGTGGAAGGTCATGTCTGAGGCCTTTGTCCTGCAGTGGACTTGTCACAGCTCTTGATGACAATTTATATGTATATGTACATACATTATACTGTATACATAGTGGCCTTTGTTAAAATGCATTGTTACTTTTACATATTTTGTATGATTTAATATCCATATTGAGCGAAGGTACACTAAACAGGGACACAGATGGCACGTGGATACTTTCGTTACCAGATGGCTGTTCGCTTGAGTTTCCTATCTCCCAACCTCATTATGATGTAAAAGATAAGAGGTCGAACAGAAATAGGGAAAAATGATATCTCTCAAGCTCAAGTTATGTGAAAGCTAAGAGGGTGAACAGAAATAGGGAAGAATGAAATCTCTCAAGCTCATGTCATGTAAAAGCTAAGAGGTTGAACAGAAATAGGGAAGAATGAAATCTCTCAAGCACATGTTATGTAAAAGCTAAGAGGTTGAACAGAAATAAGGAAGAATTAAGTCTCTGAAGCTCATGTCATGGAAAAGCTGAGAGGTTGAACGGAAATTGGGAAGAATGAAATCTCTCAAGCTCATGTCATGTAAAAGCTAAGAGGTCGAACAGAAATAGGGAAAAATGATATCTCTCAAGCTCAAGTTATGTGAAAGCTAAGAGGGTGAACAGAAATAGGGAAGAATGAAATCTCTCAAGCTCATGTCATGTAAAAGCTAAGAGGTTGAAAGGAAATAAGGAAGAATGAAATCTCTCAAGCACATGTTATGTAAAAGCTAAGAGGTTGAACAGAAATAAGGAAGAATTAAGTCTCTGAAGCTCATGTCATGGAAAAGCTAAGAGGTTGAACGGAAATTGGGAAGAATGAAATCTCTCAAGCTCATGTCATGTAAAAGCTAAGAGGTCGAACAGAAATAGGGAAGAATGAAATCTCTCAAGCTCATGTTATGTGAAAGCTAAGAGGTTGAACTGAAATAGGGAGGAATGAAATATCTCAAGCTCATGTCATGTGAAAGCTAAGAGGTCGAACAGAAATAGGGAAGAATGAAATCTCTCAAGCTCATGTTAAGTGAAAGCTAAGAGGTTGAACTGAAATAGGGAGGAATGAAATATCTCAAGCTCATGTCATGTGAAAGCTGAGAGGTTGAACAGAAATAGGGAAGAATTAAGTCTCTGAAGCTCATGTCATGGAAAAGCTAAGAGGTTGAACAGAAATAGGGAAGAATGAAATCTCTCAAGCTCATGTTATGTGAAAGCTAAGAGGTTGAACTGAAATAGGGAGGAATGAAATATCTCAAGCTCATGTCATGTGAAAGCTAAGAGGTCGAACAGAAATAGGGAAGAATGAAATCTCTCAAGCTCATGTTATGTGAAAGCTAACAGGTTGAACTGAAATAGGGAGGAATGAAATATCTCAAGCTCATGTCATGTGAAAGCTAAGAGGTCGAACAGAAATAGGGAAGAATGAAATCTCTCAAGCTCATGTCATGTAAAAGCTAAGAGGTCGAACAGAAATAGGGAAGAATGAAATCTCTCAAGCTCATGTTATGTGAAAGCTAAGAGGTTGAACTGAAATAGGGAGGAATGAAATATCTCAAGCTCATGTCATGTGAAAGCTAAGAGGTCGAACAGAAATAGGGAAGAATGAAATCTCTCAAGCTCATGTCATGTAAAAGCTAAGAGGTCGAACAGAAATAGGGAAGAATGAAATCTCTCAAGCTCATGTTATGTGAAAGCTAAGAGGTTGAACTGAAATAGGGAGGAATGAAATATCTCAAGCTCATGTCATGTGAAAGCTAAGAGGTCGAACAGAAATAGGGAAGAATGAAATCTCTCAAGCTCATGTTATGTGAAAGCTAAGAGGTTGAACTGAAATAGGGAGGAATGAAATATCTCAAGCTCATGTCATGTGAAAGCTAAGAGGTCGAACAGAAATAGGGAAGAATGAAATCTCTCAAGCTCATGTCATGTAAAAGCTAAGAGGTCGAACAGAAATAGGGAAGAATGAAATCTCTCAAGCTCATGTTATGTGAAAGCTAAGAGGTTGAACTGAAATAGGGAGGAATGTAATATCTCAAGCTCATGTCATGTGAAAGCTAAGAGGTCGAACAGAAATAGGGAAGAATGAAATCTCTCAAGCTCATGTTATGTGAAAGCTAAGAGGTTGAACTGAAATAGGGAGGAATGAAATATCTCAAGCTCATGTCATGTGAAAGCTAAGAGGTCGAACAGAAATAGGGAAGAATGAAATCTCTCAAGCTCATGTCATGTAAAAGCTAAGAGGTCGAACAGAAATAGGGAAGAATGAAATCTCTCAAGCTCATGTTATGTGAAAGCTAAGAGGTTGAACTGAAATAGGGAGGAATGAAATATCTCAAGCTCATGTCATGTGAAAGCTAAGAGGTCGAACAGAAATAGGGAAGAATGAAATCTCTCAAGCTCATGTTATGTGAAAGCTAAGAGGTTGAACTGAAATAGGGAGGAATGAAATATCTCAAGCTCATGTCATGTGAAAGCTAAGAGGTCGAACAGAAATAGGGAAGAATGAAATCTCTCAAGCTCATGTCATGTAAAAGCTAAGAGGTCGAACAGAAATAGGGAAGAATGAAATCTCTCAAGCTCATGTTATGTGAAAGCTAAGAGGTTGAACTGAAATAGGGAGGAATGAAATATCTCAAGCTCATGTCATGTGAAAGCTAAGAGGTCGAACAGAAATAGGGAAGAATGAAATCTCTCAAGCTCATGTTATGTGAAAGCTAAGAGGTTGAACTGAAATAGGGAGGAATGAAATATCTCAAGCTCATGTCATGTGAAAGCTAAGAGGTCGAACAGAAATAGGGAAGAATGAAATCTCTCAAGCTCATGTCATGTAAAAGCTAAGAGGTCGAACAGAAATAGGGAAGAATGAAATCTCTCAAGCTCATGTTATGTGAAAGCTAAGAGGTTGAACTGAAATAGGGAGGAATGAAATATCTCAAGCTCATGTCATGTGAAAGCTAAGAGGTCGAACAGAAATAGGGAAGAATGAAATCTCTCAAGCTCATGTTATGTGAAAGCTAAGAGGTTGAACTGAAATAGGGAGGAATGAAATATCTCAAGCTCATGTCATGTGAAAGCTAAGAGGTCGAACAGAAATAGGGAAGAATGAAATCTCTCAAGCTCATGTCATGTAAAAGCTAAGAGGTCGAACAGAAATAGGGAAGAATGAAATCTCTCAAGCTCATGTCATGTAAAAGCTAAGAGGTTGAACAGAAATAGGGAAGAATTAAGTCTCTGAAGCTCAGGTCATGGAAAAGCTAAGAGGTTGAAAAGAAATAGGGAAGAATGATATATCTCAAGCTCATGTCATGTGAAAGCTGAGAGGTTGAACAGAAATAGGGAAGAATTAAGTCTCTGAAGCTCATGTCATGGAAAAGCTAAGAGGTTGAACAGAAATAGGGAAGAATGAAATCTCTCAAGCTCATGTTATGTGAAAACTAAGAGGTTGAACTGAAATAGGGAGGAATGAAATATCTCAAGCTCATGTCATGTGAAAGCTAAGAGGTCGAACAGAAATAGGGAAGAATGAAATCTCTCAAGCTCATGTTATGTGAAAGCTAAGAGGTTGAACTGAAATAGGGAGGAATGAAATATCTCAAGCTCATGTCATGTGAAAGCTGAGAGGTTGAACAGAAATAGGGAAGAATGATATATCTCAAGCTCATGTCATGTGAAAGCTGAGAGGTTGAACAGAAATAGGGGAGAATGAAATATCTCAAGCTCATGTCATGTGAAAGCTAAGAGGTTGAACAGAAATAGGGAAGAATGAAATCTCTCAAGCTCATGTCATGGAAAAGCTAAGAGGTTGAACAGAAATAGGGAAGAATGATATATCTCAAGCTCATGTCATGTGAAAGCTGAGAGGTTGAACAGAAATAGGGGAGAATGAAATATCTCAAGCTCATGTCATGTGAAAGCTAAGAGGTTGAACAGAAATAGGGAAGAATGAAATCTCTCAAGCTCATGTCATGGAAAAGCTAAGAGGTTGAACAGAAATAGGGAAGAATGATATATCTCAAGCTCATGTCATGTGAAAGCTGAGAGGTTGAACAGAAATAGGGAAGAATTAAGTCTCTGAAGCTCATGTCATGGAAAAGCTAAGAGGTTGAACAGAAATAGGGAAGAATGAAATCTCTCAAGCACATGTTATGTAAAAGCTAAGAGGTTGAACGGAAATAGGGAAGAATGAAATCTTTCAAGCTCATGTCACGTAAAAGCTAAGAGGCTGAACAGAAATAGGGAAGAATTGAAATATCTCAAGTTCACTAAGAGGTTGAACAGAAATAGGGAAGAATTAAGTCCAAGACAGAGGTGAAATGGTGGGTCCAGCTAGGGGGATGAAGGGGCACAATACAGTATAACCCAAAGCTACAAAGTTGCAAGCCATGCAATAAAACTAACGACCAATTAGATCGCAACCGGACGTGGGAGCATTTTCCCAATTGAGGTACAGCATATTGATTTTTAGTTTACCTTTTTTAGGGGTCCTGGATGCTGGAAAGGGGAGGATGAGATGAAAATTAAACAATATTGTTGCCATGCTGTTCCAATGATTGGTAAAAACAAGGTTCAGTTTGGGAAAAATATTAATAATTCATGGAACCGTTCATAAATAATTGCTTAAATATTTCTACCTATTTATTAATAACACACAAAAACGTAAAAACTTTATACATATATAATGTAATTTATATATAACTGTATACACACACACACACACACACACACACACACACACATATATATATATATATATATATATATATATATATATATATATATATATATATATATATGTATATACACACACACACACACACACACATATATATATATATATATATATATGTATGTATATATATATACATACATATACATATATATATATATATATATATATATATATATACATATATATATATATATACATACATACATACATATATATATATATATATATATATATATATATATACATATATACTGTATATATATATATATATATATATATATATATATATATATATATATATATATATATATATATATATATATCCATGTGTGTGTTTATATACATCTACATAACTTGTCCCCCCCAAAAAAGGCACCAGAAATTTTCAGTATTCTGGTTTGTCAAGAGATCCTTAAGGATGATGTGTCCTAGATCCACGGCCGAATATGCTGCTAATAATTTGCTGCTGTGTAGAATTGTCAGAGACTTTTCCTTGTCAAACGCAGTAGAAGACATCGGGGAATCCAACTGAGCTACAACAATACATGAATAGCATAATGGCTTAATCGCACACGCCGCGCGCACACACACACACACACACACACATATACATATATATATATATATATATATATATATATATATATATATATATATATATATATATATATATATATATATATATAAATACATACATACATATATATATATATATATATATATATATATATATATATATATATATATATATATATATACATTCTTTAACTGCATGGCTCAGAGTTTAAACCCAGCTCTGGTGTGACAGAATACATTGAAATCACAGCTCTTCTTTGTCTGAATAGTTCAATGCTTAGGCTGTATCTCTTGGACCATGTTGGAGGCCACACTAACGGACATAAGCCTTATTTTTATTCCAAAATAAACATATTGGGTCCTATTTTCCAGTAATCTAGCATTCATGATACAATTTTCCAGCTTCACCTTAAGTTTTGTAACAATACCTTTAGACAAAATTCAGCAACTCACAGATGCAAGACACAAGATATTTTGAAATAATTTATTCTTTCACTTATTTCAAAACATTCTTTTTTTTTAGATTCTGTAGTTTCTTCTATCACAAATACATACAGTATTAACTATAAATATAAATTCCAAATTCCATTCAGTACATATCATTTCATACAAATTAGTAATGCATCTACGTTCTTTTCTTTGCTGCATTTTTGCATCTCTTCATCCACAAACTTACTATATAGTTTGGGGATATATATATATATATATATATATATATATATATATATATATATATATATATATATATATATATATATATAATATATATATATATATATATATATATATATATACTGTATATAAACAAATATAATATATATATATATATATATATATATATATATATATATATATATATATATACTGTATATAAACAAATATAATATATATATATATATATATATATATATATATATATATATATATATATATATATATATATATATATATATAGAAGCAATTTTACACCAAACCAGTCTCTCTTCAATCTTTTTCATTCAAACAAATACTCCATATAATAACAAGAAATAATTACTTCAAACACTTTAATTTATATTTCTAACAATACCTTCCGTAAAGTGCATCTCCATACATTTTAATAAAATTAATAATCTAAGTTAATCTATATCACGCATCTTTTTTTCTTAAATTTATAAACTTCTCATAAAAAGTGTCATAATAAACACTTAATCCACACACCATATTTGTCCAAACCCGATATTCCTACAATATGAACTCTGCCATCTTCCTCTTTCTCAATGTAAATCATACTATAAACACCTTCCTTAATATCACCCGTTTTGTTATGGCCTCTACAATTCTTGCGATCACCATGATCATATTTACCATTCTGAAAGGAAATAATAATTTCCCTAACAAACTTCAACAGAATCTTTATCTCACGAAGACATACCATACACAACCTGGTCAGTCAATCAGCCACACTATATTGCAATGGGTGAGAGGCTTACATGTTTTTTTTACCATTATTATGATCATTATTATTATTATTATTACTAAGCTACAACCCTAGTTGGAAAAGCAGGATGCTATCAGCCCAAAGGGCTCCAACTGGGAAAATAGCAAACTGAGGAAAGGAAATAAAGAAATAGATAAACTATAAGAGAAGTAATGAACAATTAAAATAAAATATAAGAAGATAGATCTTACTGATAATCCTCTGAACTTCTGCATTACTTTCTTTCTTCATAGTCTTAACTGTCTTTCTTACATATAATAAATCATTCATGCGTCCTCCAAGTATTACACCAATTCCTTCAAGTCTTGTATCCTTCAACTCTTCTTATTTTCTGTCACATTCATCAATTATTCAAAATCCCCTCCTCAAGTATCACACCAATTCCTCCAAGTCTTGTATCCTTCAACTCTTCTTATTTTCTGTCACATTCATCAATTATTCAAAACACCCACTTTATCAACACAATTCTGCATCCACTTCCAAAAGCAGCTCAACATTATCCTTGTTGATTCTGACAGTTATTTACTCGACATTTATCTCTGCGTAATGTCCGAGAAGATAAAAACGCACTTCTAAATTCTACTTTGCGTGGTTGCCAGCTTCATCACTTTAAATTCTACCAGTTGCAGTCATTTTCTCTCTAAACTTTTTTCTATAGTATCTCATCCTTATAGCAAAAAATTTTACTCGGTCACATAAATGTACCAAATAATAGTTCTTACTGTATATATATATATATATATATATATATATATATATATATATATATATATATATAGTGTACGAGATCGGTCTAAACTGACGGGTACATATTTAGGTAGATATGTACACACAAAAACACGCACTTCTTCCTCCTACCTGAAGGATGGGGAGAGCTTTGGCGTGACAGAAAAGAAACACACACACATACATATATATATGTATATATATATATATATATATATATATATATATATATATATATATATATGTACATACATATATATATATATATATATATATATATATTTATATATATATATATATATATATATATATATATATATATATATATATATATATATATATATATATATATATACATTTATATAGAGAGCCAAACACTTGCTTTCTATTTATAGATATGTATGTGTGTATGTGTACAATTTAATACTAATGGTTATTTTCTTTGCGAAGAGCATGCAGATTCTGAAACGCATTATCTGCGCATATAATTTACTTAATCCTCTAGTTGGCTAGTTTGCGAGACCTCAATCTCCACTTCTCCAGCTCAAGGGGATTCTCTTAATGAAAGGAACTCCGCTCAGCTGGGTAGATAATGGGAGTATAAACTATCCCCAGAGCATCGAGGTCATACAGAAATAATTAGCGATTTGCGTATGGGGAATATCAAGATTAGGTAGTGGGGACTTATAAAAAGACCCCTGTGAGATTGTGCGCACGTGCGTGTGAGTATAAGATATTCGTTCATTCTTGCGTGCAGTCACAATCACGAATGCTTGCACGCTTGGCCACACAAGCAATGCAAAATATCTCTTCCTTTCGTGGTACGTAGGGTCCTTCTTGTTTGCAACACTGTCGGTAAACCTAAGCTCCTTTTCTCTTTTTCGGTCTGTTTACATCTCGATGAGATACTGCAATGGACAGTTTTTTTCTATTTGTGACTTAACCTTAATTCTGCCATATAATGTCTAGGTTAATAGAGTTATTGTTTCTGAAATACAACGAAATACAGATAACTGGAAAATAAGTTACTAGGGCATATATGTATCTTTTACTGAAACTGGTTATTTTATTAATTACGGTTTAAGTTACTGAAATTAATTTGCAAGTGTCTGAAGTTCAAACACTTGTAACTGAAACATAGATGTATTTTCTTAAAGTACAGGATGCTGACGCACAAAACACTTGAGTGTGAAGTTACTAAAGCAAAACTTACAGATAAAAACACTTTCGAACAAATTTAGTATTAATCAATTGAAAAACATATTATTGATTTGGGTTATGGTGGCCGATGTGGTAACGTCCCTGACTGGTGAATGACACACTGTGGTTCGAGTCCTGCTCGAACTCGTTAGTTTCTTTGGTCGCTGCAAACTTACCATCCTTGTCAGCTAAGGAAGGGTGGATTGGGGGTGCTTAAAGGTCTATCTGTTGAGTCAACAACAGCCATTGCCTGGCCCTCCTTGGTCCTAGCTTGATGGAGAAGGGGCTTGGTTGCTGATCATATGTATATATGGTTAGCCTCTAGGGCATTGTCTTGATTGACAGGGTAATGTCACTGTCCCTTGCCTCTGCCATTCCTGAGCGCCCTTTAAACCTTTAAAGTAATTGTAGAGCAAATGATTGGTAAAGTTAATGAAGAATGTCTGTCTGATAAAGGCACTGAAGATGAAAATTCTAGGTCAATGAAGAAAAAATTAATGATATAGACATTGAAGAACAACTCACTAATAGTATTTGAAGAGCAACTTGCTGATGAAGTAATTGAACAATCAATCACTGCTTATGTCTTGAAGAAAAAAAGACACGATATCTGAAGAGTAACTTACTGATAAAGTCATTTAACAATAAATTAATGTCATAATCGAATAAATTATCTGAAAAAGAAAACATTGATGACTGTTTTAAGAATAAACGAGTAATAAATTACTAACAAATTACTAATAAATTACCAATAAAAGGATAAAAATTAAAAGTTTGTTTGGCTTTCGACCCAATAAGGTTTTAAATGTCAATGACATGATAGCATTGCATTTTAATGTACTTATCTATTCTTTGCATTTATTATTTATTTACTTACCTATTATCTCTTCTCTTCATAAACCCAAAGTCTAACTGTTTGTCACATCTATCTATCTATCTACCTATATATCTATACATAAATATATATATATATATATATATATATATATATCTATATATATACAGTGTTTATATTTATATATATACATATAGGCTAGATGACTACATATTTTATATATGTATATATATAATATATATACATATATATGTATATATATTTATATATATACAGTATATACATACATACATATATAAATCTATATACATATATATGCTGTATATACATACATATAGGCTAGAAGACTACATATTTTATATATATATATATATATATATATACTGTATATACAAATATATAGGATAGAGGACTACACATATATACACATATAAAGCAATGATGTTACCACTTCTGGTAAAATATGTACAGAATCTGCAACACCAACGGTTCAGATATATCTGTAGCGGCCATTTAGAACAATATAGCAAATCAAACTGCTCATTTAAGGGCGATTTGTCCCTACAAACAACTGTAGATATTTACTACGGCTAGCAACGCTGTTAGGGAGATATCTTCCATGAATTCTTCTCCCCTAAACAGCATTCGGCGCTGAGATAAGTAAGCATCTTTTTCCTCGGCGTGGTTCTGGAATCACCAATTTACCCCAAAAGACTCATTCCAAGCGTAATAATAATTCAGAAAAATTCCTGGCTATGGATAAAAAGAGGGTTTTATTTTGTTTTCTCAACAAAATGTCTGCATTCATGATTCTTTTTTTTTTATCTTACTCCACAAGGGTGTGGTAGCCAATTGGATACGTGTCTGTCTGACAATCTGTTAGACTGGGGTTCAAGCCTCGCTCAAGCTCAATTGTTTCTAGCAGTGTCTGAAAACTAACCAACCTTGTGAGGTAAGGAAGGGAGTGCATATAAGTTCACCTACTGAGTCATTACCAGTCATTTCCAGGCCCCCCCTGGTCCTCCGTTGATGGATAGGGGGCTTTTCGCTCACCATAGGATATAGCGTCATTTTCTAGGGTATTTTCCTATCCCTTTGTCTCTGCAATTCATGAGCAACATTTAAACCTTTATCCATTCCTTTTACTCAAAAGTTTACAGAATATTTCTTTAATGTTTGGTATTCCAAAATGTAACTTATCCGAGAGCACTTATTTTCAGTGCATCTTCTATTTAACCAACATCCAAAGTAATATAGTCATGTGATTTCATAACAATCTCTTCTATCAAAGGTCAGAATAAGAGTCAACAAAATCAATTTTCTTGAGATGCTGATAGAAAGGTTAAATCCAAATTGACCTATATTTTCAAACATGGTTTCATTGCAGCCTGTTAGGTAAGGTTTAGCTCAATTATTGGACCTGTCTGGGAATAGAGTGACATAGAGAACTTCACGTTTTAATGCACTTAACAATGCTTTATTGTTCCCAAATTTCTTGGGCAAAATGATGAAACACACATTTTACATGAAAATGAATATATATATATATATATATATACACATGTATATATGTATATATTTATATATATATACATGTATATATATATATATATATATATATGCATATTTATTAATTTACATATGCCTTGTATTCATTGGTGAGTAGACAAAGTATAAGCAACTCGTTTAAAGATTTTCATGATGCAGCATATATACATACATACATACATACATACATACATATATATATATATATATATATATATTGTGTGTGTGTGCTTACACATTTGCCACAATCCACATGGCAACAACCAACGCGAATAGCAAAGAACTAAAAGTGCAAGATTATTAGCTACAGCTTCCTCTATGCAACATCCCTCTTCACAATTGACCTGCAGCTGTTGTGCCACTACTACTACTACTACTACTACTACTACTACTACTACTACTCTTGAACTCGTACTACTCCAACTACAAAATACTCATCTTCTAACCAACAATAGTAAACACAAACAGTAATCGAATCCAATACAACCATACTTCCCATCGCCATTACCATCCAGCCACCGCTGTTACATCTGCGACAAAATGCTCTAACAAAAATTCCCCCATACTTCCCCCCTCCTCCTCATGACAGTATGGTCCTCTTCCCTCCTCCCCCCACCAATGCCAAATACCCTTGTCTCCTCATGGTCCTACTACGAGGTACTCAGTTCTTACAACCCAGCTCACGTCCCGAAATGTGTCCACGGTTGCAAAAGCCAGCCTCTTCGCAATCAGACTCAATTGCGTCTAATGGCTCCCTGGTTTTGTCTGTATGTCTCGCCGACACAGCAAGTACGCAGCACTTGTAGTAGTAATAGCATTGGGGGATGGGTGGGATGTAGTATGGAAGGGGGGAGAAAGTTAGTAGTAGAGGGGGGGGGGGATGAGGGGTGTTGGCTGAGAGGGGCGGGTGGGTTAGTAGTAGTGGTTCTCCAGTTTGATGATGACAATTTGTAGTGTCTCTGCGAAAGTGTTTTTTCTTTTTTTTTTTTTTAGTTGCAGATGTCGAGAAAAATTCTCTCTCTCTCTCTCTCTCTCTCTCTCTCTCTCTCTCTCTCTCACGTTTAGATAATATTGTCCTTGCTCTATTTTTCCTTCATCAAGAATTTATTTGATCAAATTGTTTCTCAAGTAGCTGCTGGTTTTATTCTCTCTTGTCCTGTCTACTGTTAAAGCTATTATGTATGATACATTACTCCATCATACATGCGTACATATTCAAATTAATATATATATATATATATATATATATATATATATATATATAATATATGATATAGCAAAAACTAAATCTATTTCATTGATGCATGAAGTTAAAACTAAATTAATCTTAACAATGGCATCTTACATATCATCAAATTACTTACGACGTTTATAAATAACATTTAGGACTATGGAATTAATTTATCCTCACTCGAAAAAATCCGTGAAATGTTTTTTCTTGCTGTAGATTATCATAACAATTTATAATCTTTCCTTTGAAGAACTTTCCAAGTGGCTGGTTCGTGTTTTTAATTATGAAGGCTTATTAATACGTCTATATACGTAGTCGGTATTTTTTCCAAAAGTTATATAATTTCTTTTCCTAGTATTGGTATTACATTTAAGTTAAGAGGGATTTTTTTACAATGATTGTTTTATTCCAAAAGTTATATAATTTCTTTTTATGGTATTGACAACACATCCAAGTTAGGATGGATATTTTTACTATGATTGTTTTATGTAACATAAAATTAATATGTGTTTTTTTTTATAATGTCTTTTATTAGAGTTACATCCTTGTTAAGTGGGATTTTCCTATAATTATCATATATCATAATTCACTTTCCTTTTGCCTACACATAGCCCGAATAGTCTGGCCTATTCTTTACAGATTCTCCTGTCCTCATACACCTGACAACACAGATTACCAAACCATTCTTCTTCTCCCAAGGGGTTTACTACTGTACTTGTAATTGTTCAGTGGCTACTTTCCTCTTGGGTTAGAGTTCTCTTGCCTGAGGGTACACCCGGGCACTCTATTCTATCTAATTTCTCATCCTTTTGTTTTGTTAAAAATTTTATCGTTTATATAGAAAATATCTATTCTAATGTTGTTACTGTTCTTAAAATATTTTATTTTTACTTGTTTCCTTTCCTCACTTGGCTATTTTCCCTGTTAGGGCCCTTGGACCTATAGCATCCCGCTATTCCAACTAATAATAATAATAATAATAATAATAATAATAATAATAATAATAATAATAATAATAATAATAATAATAATAATAATACTGGAGGCTTCGTATGGGCTATTGTATTATAACACTTTTATCGGCAGATTTATTCAAATGTTTTGTTGTGCCATTTTTGTGCTGTTCAAGTTTATACCAAATTACGTGTGAGAAAACCAACGGCCGTCACACATGATATGAAATTTGATATAAGCTAAGTAACCGGGACATTAATATGTGCACATATACTAATATGTGTACATACACTAATATGCGCACAGGCAATAATATGTGCACATACAGTATTATGTGCACACAATAATATGTGCAAATACACCAATATGTGCACATGCAAATATATGTGCAAATAAAATATGTGCTCAGACACTAACATGTACATACACTAAAATGTGCACAGACAGATATAATGGTTCATGAAATGAAGGGGAGTGACATGGACGGCCATGTACAAATGCTGCTCTTGTAGCCTATTGGAAACGTCCCTGCCTTGCGATCTTCTGGACGGGGGTTCGAGAACGGCTCAAGCTCAATAGTTTCTTGTATTGTCTGCAACCTCACCATCCTTGGGAACTAGGATTGGGTGTTTGGGGAGCCTAAAAGTCTACCTGCTACGTCACCAGCAGTCATTGCCTGGGTCTCCCTGTTCCTAGCTTAGGGGGTAGAGGAGCTTGGGTGCTGACCAGATGCATATGTGGCCAGTCTCTATAGAACAGTGTCATAGAAAACCCATTATGAAGTTTGTGAAGTAATTGAATCAAACTACCAGAAAAATGAAGGATCCTATGAACCAACAGGAGTACATTAAAGAAATCCAGGAATAAATATAGAGATAGCATTTCAAAATAAAACCTTAATATCAAAGCAAAAGATTGGCAATTTAGCCATTGTCACTGTCCCTTGTCTCTGCCATTCATGAGCAACCTTTAAAGAAACAAATTTAAAAATGAAAATCCTAATAATCAAGAGGAGTAATTTAAAGAAATCCTAGCATGAATATAAAAAACAATATATAAAAATAAAAACCTTAATATAAAAGTAAAAGATTGGCAATTTAGCCATTGTCACTGTCTCTTGTCTCTGCCATTCATGAAGGACCTTTACAAAACCCATTAAAAAGTAAAATTGAAACATCAAAATTCCCTGCTCTGCCAAATAAATATTGTAAATGTAAACCTATAAAGTATATTTACAAAGCTATAAAAGCCGCGTAAAGAAAACAGTAGTTGCACATACCACGCAAGAGACAAATCTATGGGTACAAATTTTATAGTGGGGCGGTGTCTCACTCCTATCAACACCTTCACATACCCTGACCCACTGTCTCTTCCCTGACCCACAACCAGTGGGTCCTGCCCACAACAATGCCAAAAGGTCGTAAAACCATTAGTTTCTCTAATATAGCGAGAGAAGTTATCAACTGAAGCTAATAGTTAGAGATCAAAAAATGAATAGGGCGTCCCACAAGTAAAATGAATGATGTGATGAATAAAAATGGGAGTTTGTTTGATTCAGAGAGAGAGAGAGAGAGAGAGAGAGAGAGAGAGAGAGAGATTCCCAAGGAAGAAGAATACGTCAAATGAATTATGTGACAAATAAAAATATGAGTTTTGCTGATTCAGAGAGAGAGAGAGAGAGAGAGAGAGAGAGAGAGAGAGAGAGTAAGTAACATGAATGTGACCAATAAACATAGGAAGGAGAGAGAGAGAGAGAGAGAGAGAGAGAGAGAGAGAGAGGACTATATGTAATAACACGATTGTCCTTTATAACAAAACGTAGGGGACTCTATGGAACAACAATTTGGATTTTGTGAGATCAAACATCATCCCGTCGGTAAACACTCATTCCGAAGTGGAGCTTGAACTTATGATGAAATCGAGAGTCGATTTTGATTATTTTTCATGATTGCATTTATTTCAATTTACATAGTTTTTACTTATTATTATGATTATTATTATTATTATTATTAGTAGTAGTAGTAGTAATAGTAGTAGTAGTAGTAGTAGTATTTTCATTATCACTACTACTACTATTATTATTATTATTATTATTATTATTATTATTATTATTATTATTATTATTATTATTATTATTATTATTATTATTATTATTCAAAATGTATTAGCATTCATTTTAAAGGAGCAATCCCCAAAATAGGAGATAAATAAAATTCTGTAATATAAATAACAAAATATGAATAAACAAACACTTCAAAATACAAATATAAAAGGGCAACGTAAATTGGCAAATCCCTGTCACAGTAGTAGTAGTAGTAGTAGTAGTAGTAGTAGTAGTAGTAGTAGTAGTAGTAGAGCCTCTACGACTCTTTAAAACGTATGGTTATCATCACCAGGAATATTTTCCACCTATTATTAAAGAAAACTATATGAAGACTTCCGGCAGTAGCAAGCACCACTGTAAAGCACTACATCGGGTTGAAAACTATCGAAAGCTGTATCTTTAAAAAGAGCTTATGGAAGATGGGCGATGAGTGGCTTCTACGATTAATATTAGCTGAGAAAAGATAATTGTTTTTGTTATTTTGAGTTGTAAAAAAACTAGAGGTCAGGTGAAGGTACATTGCCCAAAGCAAGAGAATAACCTACATCACAGTCATAGATTCAATTTAATATTTAGCATCCCACAAAACTAAGGATTAACAAGAAACAAGAAAGCTTCGAATTGAACGTAATATTTGTTTACAAATATTTTAACAGTTTCAAGTTTAACTAATAAATGTCTAAAAAAATGGCCCAGAATGATTTAGAAACTTGTCGACAAGCATAGAAACGAGTAAAACAAGAAACCAATAATTTAGTGATCTATTCTCATGAACTGGAGTCATAAATTATTACCAAATTGTTTCGCAAGACTTTGTTCTTATACTTGATACTCTATACACGGCATTTGGTCTTACTGCCATTCAATTTCATACTACATACCAGCAAATACTTGTCTACTGATCTTTTCAGGCTCTAGGTATTATAGAGGCTCTTAAAACCCTGATTTGTATTTATTAAGAGAAAACGTGCCGAAGAGTACCATCATTTGTATATATTCTACCATCTTACTTTCTGGAACATTATTTACTATATGTAAATTCGCTCCTAAGCGGATAAAGCAAGGGACAAGTCCTTGTGCTGTCGCACAATGTCTTAAAAACTTGATATGGACATAGTCTTGGGCAGTGCCATAGCCTCTGTACCATGGTCTTCCACTGTCTTGGGGTAGAGTTCTCTTGCTTGAAGGTACTTGGGCACACCATTCTATCTAATGTCACTTCTGTTTGTTTTGATAAAGTTTTTATAGTTTATATAGGAAATATTTATTTTAATGTTGTTACTGTTCTTAAAATATTTTTATTTTGCCTTGTTTCCTTTCCTCACTGTGCTATTTTTCCTTTTGGGGCCCCTGGGTTTATAGCATCCTGCTTTTCCAACTAGGGTTGTAGCTTAGCAAGTGATATAATAATATAATAATAATAATAATAATAATAATAATAATAATAATAATATATGATCAGCGTCCACTTCCTCTCACCACCAAAACTACGGCCCAGATGTACCAGGTTGTGGCTGTGAGCTGGACATACTATTGAGAATAGCCAGCGATTCCATAAGGCAACCAGAGCAGTGCCCTGTGAATACAAGTCACATCTATGTTCTCTAAAAAAGCACCTTCAACTGATGCTCCTAGATTAGATGTTCTTATTGAAACCTATAACCTCACCATTAACCTCAACATCAATGCCTCAGTTACGTTAATACCTAAGAACCTGGTGGTTGGTAGATGTAAAATCAGGCCTGAAATCGATCTCAACTGTCAAGGTTGGCTTGCACGTACATTTTTTGATCTACTGAAGACTCACAAGTACTTGTTTCCTGTAGGAAAGCAAATGCGTAGATTCAAGACATTACAACCATGTTTTCAGGAACCATGGGCAACAATGGTGGGATTTATTCAGGAACCATGGGAAACAACGGTGGGATTTAGAGAGGAGTTGAAATGATAAAAAAACGCTTGTATAACAATTTGAAAAAAAAGTAGTGTTGCATAAGTTTCACCCATCTGGAAAAGTATTTCTTGGAAAACTATTTCTTGGTAAAACTTATATGATGAAAAGTGTTGACTGTGTGGGGTGTATACGCACACAATGGTATATATTAATGGCTGCACTGTGTTGGTATATAACATCAACGTAAACACAAATACCTTTTAATTTGTGCATGCATTTTAAGGACATATATCTTAATCACAATATAAAGGTGTTAGTGTTGTTCTTGTTGTTTTTATTATTGACGTCAGGTACACGTCAAACCACTGTACTATTACAATGACATATATCATTCACGACGGTAAATATACACATATGCAAAGTCACAGTTCTATCTCGCCGACCAATAGACGTCAATGCATCATCTGATTCACGTAAACGATGTCACAATTCAGTTGCCACAATCGAGGTATTAAAGACGTAATGACGTCATTTCATGACTGTACACGATTTATCGGTTCCGCTTCATATGCTGAATGGCAGTAATTTCGAGTGTTTGCAACGCTAGCGATAATGATTATATATTCGACAGTGAATATTATCGACAAAAAGAATAAAAAAAAAAAACCGTCTCGACATAAGTGTCGGTTAGACATGGATAGAAGAAGATGAATACATATCATCATCAGCCGCAAGTAGTCGACTGCAGGACAAAGGCCTCAGACATATCTTCCACTCGCGTCTGTTAATGTTCTTTCTATGCCAATTTATACTCGCAATTGTTTTTAGCTTGTTAATCCATCGTCTTCACTCCCTTCCCCTGTTTCTTTAGCAATCTCTAAGGGCTAATTCTGTTATTCCTAATGCCCATCAAAAATCTATCATTCTTTTTCATACATGTTTTAAAATATCCTCTATTTTAGTTTGCTCTCGTATACATGGTGCTCTTTTACTGTCTCTTAGTGTTCTTCCCATTATTATTCATTCCATTTGTAGGTAGTAAGGTGGTCAAGGCACCACCAACCCGTTGAGATACTACCGCTAGAGAGTTACGGGGTCCTTTGACTGGCCACCCAGTACTACATTGGATCCTTCTCTCTGGTTACAACTAATTTTCCTTTTGCCTACACATATACCGAATAGTTTAGCCTATTATTTCCACCTTCTCCTCCGTCCTCATACACCTGACAACACTGAGATTACCAACACTTCTTCTTCCCTCGATGAGTTAACTGCAGCATTATAATTGTTCAGTAGCTACTTTCCTCTTGGTAAGGGTAAAAGAGTCTTTAGCTATGGTAAGCAGCTCTTCTAGTAGAAGGACACTCCAAAATCAAACCACTGTTCTTTAGTCTTAGGTAGTACCATAGCTTTTGTACCTTGGATTTCCACTGTCTTGTGGTAGAGTTCTCTTGCTTAAGGGTACACACGGGCACACCATTCTATCTTATTTATCCTCGTCTTGTTTTTTGTTCAAGTTTTTATAGTTTATATATGAAAGATTTATTCTAATGTTGTTACAGTTCTTCTTAAAATATTTTGTTTTATTGTTAATTAATTCTCTTGTAGTTTATTTCCTTATTTCATTTCCTCACTGAGACTGAGCTATTTTCCTTGTTGGAGCCCTTGGGCTTATATAATCCAGCTTTTCCAACTAGGGTTCTAGCTTAGCAAGTAATAATAATAATAATAATGATAATAATAATAATAACATTGCTCTTTGAGTTGTAACTAGCTTATGTTCTAAGGCTTTAGTAAGGCTCCAAGTTTCTGATGCATAAGTAAAAATTGGTAAGACCCTCTGATTAACTACTGCTCTATTTAGAGTTACAGTATTTATACATTACACACACACACACACACAACACATATATATATATATATATACATATATATATATACAGAGAGAGAGAGAGAGAGAGAGAGAGAGAGAGAGAGAAATAAGAAAATATCATTAGGTAATATCATGTAACAACAGTCCACTGGACCAACATTGCCATAAGGATGAAAAGCATTATGAATTATGTATTCTGTATAAAGTAGAGACTAATGCGAATTCGAAACGCTCCATTCGCACCGAATATCGCAATGTTTGTCAACTTTGCAAAGCAAATAAACCCAGTAGTCGAGAAAATATTTGCTACCGTTGCTGCGTTCCTGTAAACATTCTAGTTGGATACTATGCTCATTTTATAGTTGAGTTTCTTTCGTGCTTGCCTGTTAGATCTCCTGTTTGTTTTTAAATGAATAAGCATGCATATACATACAAGCATATACATATATGCATGTGTATATATATATATATATATATATGTACATATATATATATATATATATGTATATATGTACATATATATATATATATATGTATTATACTGTGCACACACATACAGTATACATTTGCAAGCATGTACAATATATAAATATACATACATACATACATATATATATATATATATATACATATATATACAATATACTGTGAACACACATACAGTATACATTCGCATGTATGTACAGTGTATATATATATATATATATATAAATTATTGGATATTCAAAATATGTTATTATAATTACCAATTAATATCAAAATCACTTAAGGAATAAATTTCTTCTAAGAAAAGTTTTGAATATTTTTTCATACCCAGGCCAGTACTAAAGCTTATGCCTCATTGGTTAAGAGACAATAACACCCCTTGATATACGCGTGCACACACGCAAACAAACACTCTCCAACAAGAACCCTTTAAATATCCATCCGCATCAACGACCTTTGTTATTTGCAACGCCAAAATCACTAACCAAAGAAATCAATCAAATCGGCCATCTCCCGGAAACTGCGATTAGCAACAAAACACGGCCGGAAATCGCGGAAAACGGGGAGCCTCTTTGCAATGCAAAACTTTGAATAGATCGATTATCGCCCCTTTTTATTCATCGGTTTTCGTAGAAATCAGCCCCCCCCCACTCCCCCTCCCCCTCGTACAAAATAGAGGTATTGACGGATAGGCCAATGCTACGGCTGTAAATAACTTTTGATACTGTTATCCAACGAGCGATGTCTTTGTCCTGGGTAATACACTAACCGAATTTCGCGGAAATTCTCCTTTGTGATTTGAAAGTTCCCGATCAGACGAGAGTTGAGCGGGTCAGGTTCGCTGTGTCTGTTTGTCTTTGTCTGTCACTCTCGACAAATAGAATTATGATCTTTAGAGGCTGAGATCTGTCTGGAAAACATACCGTTGCTACGGTCTCACGTATGAAAGGTTTAGGGTACAGAGGGGTTAGCTGTTCAAACATTTTTTATTTCAAGGGAAAAAAGTGAGCAAGCTGATAATTGCATGTTTGTCTTCATTATTTACATTGTTTCTCTCTCTCTCTCTCTCTCTCTCTCTCTCTCTCTCTCTCTCTCTCCTGCAATGTTAAAAATTTACATAAAAAAAAAACAGTAAATGTCTAGCAACATTTATTACAGGATTTTTTACCGTTTTATAAACGGATATATGACGTAAAGTAGTGATATTACGGTCACCAACCCCTAAAAGATAATTACAAAGTATTGTAGAATTACGGTCGCCTGTATTTTACTGAAATACGGACAAGAACAGCAGATTTTTTTCGGAGAATTTCCGATTAAAATTACGATTATCTTAAGTGTGATGATGATGCCGTTAGAATAGCTATTCTATAGTTTATACAGCATACTAAGTAGAGGACTTTGCAACACCACTAGGTTTTATCATTAATTTCTAGTGATATAATAGTAGTTTGCGAAATAGAATTAAAAAGCAATCAATTCTACTGAATTTCTTCTAAATCTTATTGAAAATGTAAAGGAAGCTCAAAAAAATACCATGGAATTTTTTACCTGGAATATCTTGAAATGTTGATTTTCAATTGTCAGACTTAGAACAAATTCAAAGTAATGAATACAAAGATTATCCATATTAATTAAAGTAAGTCGATGTCTGTCAAAAAAAAAAAACGATTACCAAAAAATTCGATATTTTTACATTATCATTGAAAGAAAAAAAATGATTTCAACGGATGCTTACTGGCTACTCTTAGAACAAAGAGCCCGTGCTGGCATAAAGCAATGACTATCAGGTACCATAAAAATAATGACCCCAAAAACAGATAAATAAAGTGACACAGTCATATGACGTGAGACAATGATTAATTCACTTCCCCTGACTATTTTAGTAACAAAATAGTTTCAACTTCTTCATAAGGAAGTAGTTAGGGGACATTGGTAATTCATAATGTATGAATGAGTATATAGTATATATATATATATATATATATATGTATATATATATATATATATATAAATCAAATGTGTGTGGGGTATACAATAATGCGTGTATATAGTCCTGTATAGAAATATGCAGATATAAATGTAAATAAATATTTATAAACACATTGTATATATACTCCTGTCACTAAACACATATACACACATATATGGATATACCTGTATATATATATATATATATATTATATATACTGAATATATGTAATATATGTATGTATATAAGTATATATATGGATGTATATATACGCACATACACACATATTGTATATATATACATATAATATATATATATATATATATATACCATATATAAATATTTTTCTAACATCTTTGACACCGCAGGCTAAACACAGAAGCAGCAACAGCCACACAAATCGTTATTAACGACATAAAACGCCGTCCAAATAACCAATAAAAAAGGGGAAAAACAAGACATGCAAATATTGGCACTATCATCATCACATGACCTACCAACTCTCTCTTTCTCTCTCTCTCTCTCTCTCTCTCTCTCTCTCTCTCTCTCACGATGGCACCGCATGGCACTGGGCAGGGGCGGGTCACTGCGATTATTCGTTGTCACCCGTTGTGTATGAAATGGCAGTGCCAGGTTCGAGCGTGGCACTCTATATGAAAAAAAAAGTAGTACGCAGATAAGATATATCGAAAGTGTTTTGTTTATGGCGTGTGAATGAAGGGGGGATATGGTATTGTTGGTTTAGGTGTTGGGAAGTGGAAGGGGGGAGAGGCTGGCAGAGAATACAAAAGATATGATATTTTGGGCATTATGATTGTGTGTATATATATATATATATATATATATTGCTTGCATAATATATAAGTGAACATAGACACGCATATATATGTACATACATATAAATTTATGTATACACATCTCTCTCTCTCTCTCTCTCTCTCTCTCTCTCTCTATATATATATATATATATACACACAATATATAAATATGTACTGTATGTCTATATGTATGTATATATATATATATATATATAATATATATATATATATATATATATATATTTACATATACTGTATCTATATACATACATACATATATAAAGATGTATATATATATATATATATATACTGTATATGTGTGTGTGTATGTTTGTATACGTGGGTAATTCTGCAAGCAAAAAGCGTATACCCATGATGAATTTGTACTCAACACGTACGGTTCTTTAACATACATGGCGTAAAAATGATGAGTCAACAAGAATGTGCGTAGGGAATATTGAAGAAGTCAGACACACATGAATTATATCCCTTATAATAAAAAAATATATATTTCCTTACTACTACTACTACTACTACTACTACTACTACTACTACTACTCCATTGAGCGGAGTAAACACTGATAAATAAATCAACGTGACTAATTTGATAAATATTTTGGTGATAAACATTTTAGTAATCAAAAATCTCGATGTCGTAAACAATAATTTAGAATTAATTCTTTTATTTCATAAAAAATCTGACAACGACTTCGTTTGTTAATCTAAGAGTATTCATATGATTAATAATATGATTATACATATAGACATACTCACATACATACACACACACAAACATATATGTATATATATGTATATATATATATATATATATATGTATATATGCATATATATATACCTATATACATATATACATATATATATATATTTAGATATACATATATATATATATATATATAGAGAGAGAGAGAGAGAGAGAGAGAGAGAGATAGAGAGAGAGAGAGAGAGGAGAGAATGTATTTATTTGTATACAGGCATATATATACATGTATACACATATATATACATACATATATATATATATATATATGTATATATATATAAATATATATATATATATATATATGTATATCTATATATACACATATAAGTATATAAATAAATATATATATATATATATAAATATATATATATATATATATATATGTATATCTATATATACACATATAGTATATAAATATATATATATATATATATATATAACAACAACTTCCTATCAGGCAATCCTTATTGGCGTCTAACCAGGGTTCGATATGAAATTAAATGCCCCCCTCTTCCCCCCACCCCCCCCCTAAAGTAAAACAACACTGAAATTGTAAAAAGAAAGAAAAAAACATCGAGTCTGTAAGTAGGTCTCCTACCAATGGTAATGATTTAAGATTTTTAAAACAACTGCTTGACTTGATCAAGATTCGGATTAAAATTTATTATGTTGTTGATCACACGAACAGTTATGTTTATTATGCTTGGCGCAACAGTTTACCTCCACTGGTAGTGTTTGTGACGACTGTTTTCGGCGAAAGTTTGCGCAAACATGTTTTCAGTTGGCCCTAGAGAGAGAGAGAGAGAGAGAGAGAGAGAGAGTCAAAGTCAAAGTCAAAGTCAAAACCTTTATTCCATTATAAACCTCTTACGAAGGAATTATTGACAGAAACATTGGCTTGGAATGTTAATTGTTTAAAACGAATTATATTGGAAAAATTTCAACAGTTGTATTGCTTCCTTTTCATTTGAAAACATTTATTCAGAGTTCGATTTTTTATTGTGAAACAATGAAATCTACATCTGGTGATCAAGATTTTAGATTGTCTAATAACATCTCTGGAAACATTCGGCAACTATTTGAAATAAATCTGAGAGAGAGAGAGAGAGAGAGAGAGAGAGAGAGATGTTACTGAGAAAGATATTTGCAGTAATGTAACGATATATATATATATATATATAGAGAGAGAGAGAGAGAGAGAGAGAGCATAGTTGTTACTGAGAAAGATATTTGCAGTAATGGAACGATATATATATACATATATATATATATATATATATAGAGAGAGAGAGAGAGAGAGAGAGAGAGAGAGCATAGTTGTACTGAGAAAGATATTTGCAGTAATGAACGATATATATATATCGATATATATATATATATAGAGAGAGAGAGAGAGAGAGAGAGAGAGAGTTGTTACTGAGAAAGATATTTGCAGTAATTTAACGAGAGAGAGAGAGAGAGAGAGAGAGAGAGAGAGAGATCGCATATTTATTTACTATGGGGCATATGAGTCATGCATCATTAACATATTCCGGAAGTGTTCACTGAGGAAGTGTCCTTCAGATATACCACTCATACATTTTAGAAACTGAATTTGATTCCACATTATTAGTATTTTTACTAATGATTATTTTTCTATTTGTTCCTTACTCTTCCTTTGGAGGGCAGGAAGGACTTACATATTTCTGAGATGGCTTGCTTGTATAAATTCTTGGTACTCTAAAGTGTCCTATTCATGTGGGGTGTTAAAGATTGTTTAGCAATTTAACATTAATTTCTTTCCTTTTTATTTCTCAATACTTACAGATTCTTGGTACTCTAAAGTGTCCTATTCATGTGGGTGTTAAAGATTGTTAAGCAATTTAACATTAATTTCTTTCCTTTTTATTTCTCAATACTTACAGATTCTTGGTACTCTAAAGTGTCCTATTCATGTGGGTGTTAAAGATTGTTAAGCAATTTAACATTAATTTCTTTCCTTTTTATTTCTCAATACTTACAAATTCTAGGTACTCTAAAGTGTCCTATTCATGTGGGTGTTAAAGATTGTTAAGCAATTTAACATTAATTTCTTTCCTTTTTATTTCTCAATACTTACAGATTCTAAGTACTCTAAAGTGTCCTATTCATGTGGGTGTTAAAGATTGTTAAGCAATTTAACATTAATTTCTTTCCTTTTTATTTCTCAATACTTACAGATTCTAAGTACTCTAAAGTGTCCTATTCATGTGGGTGTTAAAGATTGTTAAGCAATTTAACATTAATTTCTTTCCTTTTTATTTCTCAATACTTACAAATTCTAAGTACTCTAAAGTGTCCTATTCATGTGGGTGTTAAAGATTGTTAAGCAATTTAACACTATTTTCTTCCTTTTTATTTATCAATACTTACTCCTTTTTCTCAAAACCTACATTTCGAGATATGTCAGAGATGGCGAGATTTGGAGTTTTGGACCAAGACTCTGCTTTTGCCCGAATTACCATAGAATTTATCCACTCATTTGAACTAAGAGACTTTTCTCATCACGATGGACAGTATATAATTCTGTATTTGCTATCACCACAGTGTTCTTGCTTAGACTGACGTGGAGATTATCAACCATATTTAGGGCAGTTCTTCCTATGGTAACTTCCTAAATCCTTTGTGTTGCCTCATATACATAATACTTCCTCCCTGCCGCAATTTAATATTATTAGATGATTAATATTTATATAAGTTTGGCTGACAAAACTTATTTCTAGGCCATATTTTTTGGTGTATTTTCTCTCATTATTTACGTATTGATAAGGACTCCATAAATCTAGATTTTTTTTATTTCATTGGTTATAATCTTATCATAATATCCAATACAAAATAAAAAGCAAGTATGTTGCTACATATATAAACAACATATATATATATATATATATATACATATATATATACATATATATATATATATATATCACACACACACACACACACACACACATATATATATATATATATATATTTCCTGTCACGTACAACGGCATTGCAAAACTAATGGCTACTCGGTCTCTTCCCGTCCCTTGGGTAGGGGGGAGGGAGTAGTCATACCCCGGTGATAGGGGGTACCTGGGTGTTGTAGATAGGAAAGGGAAATGAGTGATAAAGGTTGAATATGTGTGCATGCGTGTGTGTGTGTGCTCATGTGCGCATATTTATCTAAATATTTAGCCGTCATTTTTGACG